>NC_064645.1:424012763-424315794 GCF_023864345.2 Schistocerca serialis cubense
AGCAGGTTCACGAAAGTGTGTTAAATTATTAGTTTGGAAGCCGCTACCATCTTTAGTTAACATCAATTGGCTAACATTAGTTTGGAATCAGTAACGTGTAAAATCACACGGGTAGAAATCCACTCACCTGGCGGAATATGCACGCAACTTCCTCGGCCGCCGTAATTACGCGTGCACGCAGTTTGCTTTGCGAGCTGTCTGCACACCACTCACCAACGTTGTTGAGGTAAGAGTTGCCGTGCTCACCAACCTTTGTATTCGAATTTCTTATCTCTCATTGTCAACAAAGATATCTCCTGTCTGTTCTTTATGATGCTTTCCCACGTTTCAACAACCAGGAATATCTACGGCCTGGATGAACTTTATTTCTTGTTCTATTGTTTTTAACTTTTAATTACTGCAGAGGACTGGCTATCCAACGAACAATCCTGAACTGTGGATTGATGTCATCCCATGTTCTAACGAGGCTACCTCGCATTCAACTGCGTTTTTAAATAATCAATATATATTTATATCTTTGATTTACTGCTTATCTGTTGAGTTTTGATTTCTTCCTCCTGGCCGGCCGATGTGGCCGTGCGGTTGTAGGCGCTTCAGTCTGCAACCGCGTGACCGCTACGGTCGCAGGTTAGAATCCTGCCTCGGGAATGGATGTGTGTGATGTCCTTAGGTTAGTTAGGTTTAAGTAGTTCTAAGTTCTAGGGGACTGACGACCATAGATGTTAAGTCCCATAGTGCTCAGAGCCGCTCAGAGCCATTTGAACAATCTTCCTCCTGCTCCTTATAATATAAATTCTACTAGAGGGAACACCTGGTGTAGGGTCGACCTTCGATGCTGCTATGGCCACGGACAGAGGATCTGCAGGTAAGATGTCTTGTTTGCTGATAGGGATGTGGTAACAGACAGGAAAACCAACTTAATTAATCGTTCTCACGAACCTCCCCTCATCGAACGTTCCAATTTAAATGGAGAGATAAAGTAAGAAAAGAACAAGCGCAAGAAAGAACACACATAACAGAATAAGGGACACGGAAATAGGCTGTTTTCTATGGCGTCAAGGAGCAGTTAGCTTAGGTCTGGAAGGAGCAGTTGGGGGAAAATTTGAAGGGGTGGATAAGGACTAGTATTTGCAAAACAGATTATACATAGAGGATGTTGGTTGCAGTAATCATATACGTTTGAAAAATTAATCCAAGATAGGAAAAGACAGAAAATAGTATAAAACTAGCCGAGAATCAACGAACTTGAAAAGTTACTGTTTGCAGTTCTAATGGCTATTTGAAACATCTCTGCCCTGTTACAAGGCAGTTATTGTCAAGCGTGGCGCTTTCGACGAAAATGGACATTAAACACTGGCTGGCTTGATTTTTTCCTCATTGTATGTGCTTATGAGATGACGCAGCATTTCTCTCTCTTCCTTACTTTCAGTCCACACACAGTATTCCAATACACAAATGCTGATTCATCAACGCCGACACTTCAGAACGTGATGAATGACCCGCTGGTCAGAAGAAACGAGAGGGAAAGCGCTTTCACTAACATTGCGCCAAGAAAGCATTTCAGTAACTTTGGGCTGCTGTGATTCTTTATCGTGAAGAATCGGCCTTTCTATGACCATCAAACCCACGAACATTGTGTGATAATAAGATTTTTTTTTATATCATGTGCAACAGCCAAAACTTATTAAAGGGCATTTCTATTTCCCACCGCGGCTGGATCGGGAACACATTTATTGCTCATGATCAGCTGATTTTGACGTTTGTGATTTTGAAGTGCTTACCGTATCCTTGCAAATCTAGGTAGTCACCCTCTATGGATGTGTATACAATGTGCGCCTGTCATTTAAATATGTAACTGCAGACTTTGTAGAATCGAACGAGGACAATCTCCCACAGTCGTCAACGATTTAAATAACACTACTGCTGTAGTGACATACGTACATTATGTGATCAAAAGTATCCTGGCTGAAAATGACTTACAAGTTCGTGGCGATCTCCATCGATAATGCTGGAATTCAGTGTGGTGTTGGCCCAACCTTAGCTTTGAAGACAGCTACTACTCTCGGAGGCATACGTTCAGTCAGGTGCTGGAAGGTTTCATTTGGAATGGCAGCCCATTCTTCACGGAGTCCTGCACTGAGGAGAGGTATCGATGTCGGTCGGTGAGGTCTACCACGAAGTCGACGTTCCAAAACAACCCAGAGGTGTTCTGTAGGATTCAGGTCAGGATTCTGTGCAGGCCAGTCCATTACAGGGATGTCACTGTCGTGTATCCACTCCGCCACAGTCAGTGAATTATGAACAGGTACTCGATCGTGTTGAAAGATGCAGTCGCCATCCCCGAATTGCTCTTCACAGTGGGAAGCAATACTGTGCTTAAAGCATCAGTGTAGGTCTGTGCTATGATAGTGCCACGCAAAACGGTAAGGGGTGCAAGCCCCTTCCATGAAAACCACGACCACACCATAGGATCACCGCCTCCGAATTTTACTATTGGCACTACACACGCTGATAGATGACGTTCACCGGGCATTCGCCATACCCACACCCTGCTACATTGTGCACCGTGATTCGTGACTCCTCACAACGTTTTTACACTTCAGTCGTCCGATGCTTACGCTCCTTGCACCTAGCGAGGCGTCGTTTGGCATTTACCGGTGTGATGTGTGGCTTATGAGCAGCCGCTCGAACATGAAATCCAAGTATTCTCACCTCCCACCTAACTGCCATAGTACTTGCAGTGAATCCTGATGAAGTTTGGAATTCCTGTGTGATGGTCTGGATAGTTCTCTGCCTATTACACATTACGACTCTCTTCAACTACCGGCGGGCGCTGTCAGTCAACAGACGAGGTCGGCCTGTACGCTTCTGTGCTGTACGTGTCCCTTCACGTTTCCACTTCACTATCACATCGGAAATAGTGGACCTAGGGATGTATAGGGGTGTGGAAATATCGCGTACAGACTTATGACACAAGCGACACCCAATCTCTTGACCACGTTCGAAGTCCGTGAGTTCCGCGGAGCGCCCCATTCTGCTCTCTTATGATGTCTAATGACTACTAACGTCGCTGACATTGAGTACCTGACACGTAATGTATGTGAGTATAAAAATTCGTGTTATATTGCACAGTACGCTGCTCTCCACACGTTTATTTGACACTGTTCAGTCGACAATATTGCCTTTTAAGTGGACTGAGAAGATGCTTAAGCATTTTTTTCCATAAACTACAACGAAGTTCTCAACATAAACCCCATCTCGCCGTATTTTACCCAGCGACATTCTACCTTTCGTCTGATGGCAGTATCTCTGCAGTATGTTTGTTGAGGTCAGGACACGCTAAAAAGAATTTCTTGGCCCAATTTTGCGAATTCTGTTTCGAAGACCGCCCTCTCAAAAGCCGATACATTGAACTGATACAGCAGCAAACAAAACTTAATACTTAATGGCTCATGACATTGCCAAGGCAATCAGTGTGTCACACACTTTAAGTTTTTTCCGATATTCTTCGAAAACAAACCGAACCATTTAAGAAATATTTGAAGTGTAGAAACGACGTAAGAAACACTGCACTCTTTCTGCATTATTCTTGTGTGTATGTAAGCTTTTAATTAATTCACGGACATTGGAAAGCTAGTTTTACCCCGGGGAGTAAAGGAATTCGAATCATATTCAAACTAATACCACTCTATGTAGTTCTCGGAGTTGTAGTAGGTTAAGCGCGTCGGAAAGACATAACATTTACGATGAATGTCACTATTATCACCTTTTGGCGTACTGCAACTAACATCCCAGACAACAAAGAGTGCGACGCTCATCAGCACGTCGCACCTTTTCGACATGCTTACCAGCCAGGAAGCCTGGGCACTACACACCAGTTTAACTGGACGGGAACACAATACTATCGTAAGTCAAATGAGTCATATTCGGGTCTCTTTCCTTTGTTATTGATTGTTTTATTACTCTGCTCATACTAGAAATTTGCCGGCTACAGATCTGCCTTTAAGCTTCCATGGTGCATGGAAACAGTAATATACGACAGACTGTCATTACTCTGCCACACGGAACGCTTTCTGTGACCCTGAGCGGCGGCTCACGACCTCTTAAAAGTGGAAGAGGCTTGCTGCAGAGATCGCGTGAATTTGATGGATGGTGCGAGAGCCTAGGTGCCAACTTCCCAGTTGGCCTTGCGTACGAAGGTCATACAGAAGACGGAAATGAAGCCACTGTCGCGTCCCATTCAGAATTTCTCAGTCCTCACTCATTTACACAGCAATGTGGTGTCTATTGCCACTGGTTTGTTCGTTCTTCTCTTTTCTTTTTATTCCGAGGAGGAAGAACTGGGGCTGACGATGACGAGAATTGGGTAGGAAATTTGTGGTGCCTCTACTGAAAGTATCTGGCCCTCCACATTTGTCATAATCAGTGTATAGATTGTTGTTGTTGTTGTGGTATTCAGTCCTGAGACTGGTTTGATGCAGCTCTCCATGCTACTCTATCCTGTGCAAGCTTCTTCATCTCCCAGTACCTACTGCAACCTACAGCCTTCTGAATCTGCTTAGTGTATTCATCTCTTGGTCTCCCTCTACGATTTTTACCCTCCACACTGCCCTCCAATACTAAATTGGTGATCCCTTGATGCCTCAGAACATGTCCTACCAACCGATCCCTTCTTCTGGTCAAGTTGTGACACAAACTTCTCCTCTCCCCAATCCTATTCAATACTTCCTCATTAGTTATGTGATCTACCCATCTAATCTTCAGCATTCTTCTGTAGCACCACATTTCGAAAGCTTCTATTCTCTTCTTGTCCAAACTATTTATCGTCCATGTTTCACTTCCATACATGGCTACACTCCATACAAATACTTTCAGAAATGACTTCCTGACACTTAAATCAATACTGGATGTTAACAAATTTCTCTTCTTCAGAAACGCTTTCCTTGCCATTGCCAGCCTACATTTTATATCCTCCCTACTTCGGCCATCATCAGATATTTTGCCCCCCAAATAGCAAAACTCCTTTACTACCTTAAGTGTCTCATTTCCTAATCTAATTCCCTCAGCATCACCCGACTTAATTCGACTACAATCCATTATCCTCGTTTTGCTTTTCTTGATGTTCATCTTATATCCTCCTTTCAAGACACTGTCCATTCCATTCAACTGCTCTTCCAAGTCCTTTGCTGTCTCTGACAGAATTACAATGTCATCGGTGAACCTCAAAGTTTTTATTTCTTCTCCATGGATTTTAATATCTACTCCGAATTTTTCTTTTGTTTCCTTTACTGCTTGCTCAATATACAGATTGAATAACATCGGGGAGAGGCTACAACCCTGTCTTACTCCCTTCCCAACCACTGCTTCCCTTTCGTGTCCCTCGACTCTTATAACTGCCATCTGCTTTCTGTACAAATTGTAAATAGCCTTTCGCTCCCTGTATTTTACCCCTGCCACCTTTATAATTTGAAAGAGAGTATTCCAGTCAACACTGTTAAAAGCTTTCTCTAAGTCTATAAATGCTAGAAACGTAGGTTTTCCTTTCCTTAATCTTTCTTCTAAGATAAGTCGTAAGGTCAGTATTGCCTCACGTGTTCCAGTATTTCTACGGAATCCAAACTGATCTTCCCCGAGGTCGGCTTCTACCAGTTTTTCCATTCGTCTGTAAAGAATTCGTGTTAGTATTTTGCAGCTGTGGCTTATTAAACTGATTGTTCGGTAATTTTCACATCTGTCAACACCTGCTTTCTTTGGGATTGGAAGTATTATATTCTTCTTGAAGTCTGAGGGTGTTTCGCCTGTTTCATACATCTTGCTCACCAGATGGTAGAGTTTTGTCGGGACTTGCTCTCCCAAGGCCGTCAGTAGTTCCAAAGGAACGTTGTCTACTCCGGGGGCCTTGTTTCGACTCAGGTCTTTCAGTGCTGTGTCAAATTCTTCACGCAGTATCGTATCTCCCATTTCATCTTCATCTACATCCTCTTCCATTTCCATAATATTGTCCTCAAGTACATCGCCCTTGTGTAGACCCTCTATATACTCCTTCTACCTTTCTGCTTTCCCTTCTTTGGTTAGAACTGGGTTTCCATCTGAGCTCTTGATGTTCATATAAGTGGTTCTCTTATCTCCAAAGGTCTCTTTAATTTTCCTGTAGGCAGTATCTATCTTACCCCTAGTGAGATAAGCCTCTACATCCTTACATTTGTCCTCTAGCCATCCCTGCTTAGCCATTTTGCACTTCCTGTCGATCTCATTTTTGAGACGTTTGTATTCCTTTTTGCCTGCTTCATTTACTGAATTTTTATATTTTCTCCTTTCATCAATTAAATTCAATATTTCTTCTGTTACCCAAGGATTTCTACTAGCCCTCGTCTTTTTACCTACTTGATCCTCTGCTGCCTTCACTATTTCATCCCTCAAAGCTACCCATTCTTCTTCTACGGTATTTCTTTCCCCCATTCCGGTCAATTGTTCCCTTATGCTCTCCCTGAAACTCTGTACAACCTCTGGTTCTTTCAGTTTATCCACGTCCCATCTCCTTAAATTCCCACCTTTTTGCAGTTTCTTCAGTTTTAATCTACAGGTCATAACCAATAGATTGCGGTCAGAGTCCACATCTGCCCCTGGAAATGTCTTACAATTTAAAACCTGGTTCCTAAATCTCTGTCTTACCATTATATAATCTATCTGATACCTTTTAGTATCTCCAGGTTTCTTCCATGTATACAACCTTCTTTCATGATTCATAAACCAAGTGTTAGCTATGATTAAGTTGTGCTCTTTGCAAAATTCTACTAGGCGGCTTCCTCTTTCATTTCTTAGCCCCAATCCATATTCACCTACTACGTTTCCTTCCTACACTCGAATTCCAGTCACCCATGACTATTAAATTTTCGTCTCCCTTCACTATCTGAATAATTTCTTTTATTTCATCATACATTTCTTCAATTTCTTCGTCATCTGCAGAGCTAGTTGGCGTATAAACTTGTACTTCTGTAGTAGGTGTGGCCTTCGTATCTATCTTGGCCACAATAATGCGTTCACTATGCTGTTTGTAGTAGCTTACCCGCATTCCTATTTTCCTATTCATTATTAAACCGACTCCTGAATTACTACTATTTGATTTTGTGTTTATAACCCTGTAGTCACCTGACCAGAAGTCTTGTTCCTCCTGCCACCGAACTTCACTAATTCCCACTATATCTAACTTTAACCTATCCATTTCCCTTTTTAAATTTTCTAACCTACTTGCCCGATTAAGGGATCTGACATTCCACGTTCCGATCCTGATAATGACATCCTCTTGAGTAGTCCCCGCCCGGAGATCCGAATGGGGGACTATTTTACCTCCGGAATATTTTACCCAAGAGGACGCCATCATCACTTAATCATACAGTAAAGCTGCATGTCCTCGGGAAAAATTACGGCCGTAGTTTCCCCTTGCTTTCAGCCGTTCGCAGTACCAGCACAGCAAGGCCGTTTTGGTTATTGTTACAAGGCCAGATCAGTCAATCATCTAGACTATTGCCCTTGCAACTGCTGAAAAGGCTGCTGCCCCTCTTCAGGAACCACACGTTTGTCTGGCCTCTCAACAGATACCCCTCCGTTGTGGTTGTACCTACGGTACGGCTATCTATATCGCTGATGCACGCAAGCCTCCCCACCAACGGCAAGGTCCATGGTTCATGGCGGGGGAGTGTAGAGATACAATGGAGAAACTAATATGAATGGCCTGACGGAAATCTGTCATCATTACGTAGATTGTGTACGCGGAATTAAATGGCAGTAGGCTACGAATTCACTTGCTTGTCCTTTAGAGTTACATCTCGGAATATTTCACTGGAATTATATATTTAACACTTCGGAATATAGACATCTCTTCAATCACCTGTTCGTCATACAGAGGCTTAGCATGGTAATAAGCACTTAAAGCCACAATAAATTGACATGTGGAGCTGTTTGACATTCTTTACGCTAATAATGCCAACAACACCAAACACCCATAAATTTGTCCAAGTTGCATGAAATTCGATGACGTTGTCGACTGTATTGCTAAATTCATAAAGTAACGTTTTCTGGTCTGTGGTCACGTTTGCTTTTTAATATTATTGGAACAACGCGTTTCGACAGCGTACTATCACCATCAGGTACGTAATGTTTGCTTATACGCAAATATCTGGCTGTGTGTGACAGTGAGATTATGTTCCGAAACGTTGTTGTCCTGCCAAGAAACACTCCAAAAAACAACCACACAAAGCAAAACAACTGTTTAGCCCCTTATGAAGGTAGCACACAGCGCCATTACGATAAATATCACAAAATTAAATAATCAACATAAGGATCTGATGACGTAATGTATAAATGTCTGGTATCATTAAAATTTGCACATATACTAAAGCAAAAGTTGGCCGTATTAAACATGAAAACAACGTAATGGTCGAAATTGCAGTAGTGAATTCTGTAAATAATTAATTTTAGCAACCAAAGGCGACGACGATATAATTATAAAACACTGCAACTATAAAATATTCAGAAACGTATTATGAACCAGGCAGCTGTACCACTTATTACTTTTATTGAAGAATGTCGATTTCGGTCCAACATCAGGCCGTCCTAATATGTCCTGCACCAGAAGGAGGAAACCAGACGACAAATGTGCACAGTTGTTTTCCGTAATTATTATGCGTATAGACATTACATGTAGACCATCTTGTACAAACGCAAAGAGTACTTACAAAAGCAACTCAGCTACGTATTCTCATAGTTGAAATACAAACCGTAATTTGCAGACTGTTACGTTAACTATCATTAACTGCCTGTACGTGACCTTTATATCCAGTTAACATCAGATGTAATTGTGTGCGCCCTGTTATCATGTTCTGAACTGAATACGCCAAATATCTTACGTCATAAGCTTTGAATTCCAGAGACATAATGACAACTGATTCAGCCGAGTTGTCACTATATCACAGATGCCCACTAATACAATTAGACTAATGAAAAAATGAACTTATTATTTTTATGGTAACTAAATAACACTGAAAAAATCTGTTTGAAACAAACGAGCGAATCTATTACTAATTAAATAAAACTTACGATTTTATAAGGTGACAGATGCGTCAAAGTTTTTTGTCATACTCTACAAATTGCTTTAAAATTATTTTGAATAACACAGATGTACCTGTGTTGAACATACACCATCCTATATCTTTACATGTTAGTAAATGCTACAAAATGTAAGTGATGTTTCGAAAGCAGTGCCATAACACTATCAACACTAACAACAAACGCGACAATGTAATTCAACTCATAATGCAATTTTTAACCTTCCTAAAAGCTGATCAACACCTCCTACACAAAATATTTTTAAACGATTAGTTACGAAGGTTCGGTGGACAAACAAAGCAATGTGTCACCAAACTATCTCGTCACCCAGTTCACTTTCTCATTTTATTCAGTCCACCTCTATCAACTTGCATTACGTAACGATTCCAATACCCGTCTCTAAGTCTCATATTGTTTCTGAAGTTGGAAAGGTTAAGGACGGTAGCTACTAACCAGGTGAAAAGCTGTAATGTGACAGTTACTTATGATTCACTCAATACTTCGCAGTAGAGATAACTGAATTTACTGCCACACGTATTATATTATCTTCCCTGCAAAATCTTCGACTTGGATTTTTCCATATTCGTCGACAAAACATTCAGACCGATAAAGTTCCATCTAACTCAAACGTTAGCTAGCGAGGTGGGACTATGGTTAAGTGCTTGACAACCTTTCGGAAGAAACGTTTATCAAATACCTGTCTTTTCATCCTGCTCTAGGTTTTTCGTAGTTTTTCTACATTGCTTGAGGCAAACGCCGTGGTCTTTCCCATGGCGAGGAGATGATAGATTGCTTTCCTTATGCTTGTCCATTCCGATTTAGTAATGCGCCTGTACGACTTCTTAATCGCTGTCACTGTAAACCCTTACAGTGTTTCTTATTGTTTCAAAACGGTCACGTAATACATATTCCGACAGTACCTCTAAGTTTCTGGGCTTATCGGCAGTATTTTACGCGCATTTAAGGTGCGATGAAAGGCTCCATGGTCGTCAAGTTCCACGAATAACGCGGAGAAACTTGGGGTGGTCCCCGATCCTGAGATGGCCCATCACGACTGCATGCAGTGCAAGTGAAAGCAGGAAGGCCAGACTCTTTCCAAAGTTCACCGGCGCTTCCTAACCGCAGGCGCCTCGCAGCTTATTAACCTGCTGTCCATGCTGAGAGCAGCCTGCACTCCGTAGAAGATTAACAAGATTAAAGAGAATTTCCATAAAGTAATCACCTGCAATATACTTTACGCTCAAATAGGCGTTAAGGCAGTTGCTGATCACGAGGCCTACGTTTTTAACTTCACAAGTTTCAAGTATTGTTGCAAATATTTCCCTCTAGTCTAGGCGTACAGAATAACCCGGCCTAATCTCAGTCCTTCATATCTCTCTCTCTCTATCCTTTCTCTCCATATTCCTTCATTCTGTTATTGTGTTGCTTTTTCCTCTCCTCAGTTCATATAGAACCTGTAGTCTTTGCCTTCCAGAATTCTTTTGTTTGTAACACTCTTCTTCTAAAACTGCCCCTATCTCCTGTTTCTTCTTATTTTCTTTGTAAATCTTTCTTGACCTCTTCAATCCAGCTTGTAGTTGACCTTTTGTGCACAAAGGTATTCAATGACGTTTGTTTGATTTGTCTTTGATGCTGCACAACCGACCAAAGAGCATCAGTCTTTCTTATTGTTTCTGACATGTTTCGTACATATTTTCTATGCATATCTGATAAATTTCCCCATTACTTCTTTATGTTCGAGGATAGTTAACTCAGTATTTTGCTTATAATCCTTCTCTCCAATGTTTCTTATGTATCCAACTCATAATTCACTGGCACTTGCACCACTTTCATTATAATACTTTCTTTCACGGTACTTAGACAAACATTGAGTGTTGTGAACATTCTTCGCGATACTACAAGCTCTTTTTATCTTACGGGTTCTTTCCTCTATTTCGGATTGCCATTTTTTTTTAATTATTACTGAATTGGTTTACTTGTCTTTGTTGGATTATTACTTAACTGTTTTACTTATCCTATTTGACCAATAACAAATACTAAATTATTTAGAGGTAGATGTTATTATTATTATTGTTATTATTAGGTTTGTAAAAGCCATGAAATATCTTCGATGTTGACATTAAAGTTTTCTGGGTACGGTATCGCGTCATAAGGTAAAATAAAATAAAATAAAAACTACTGCTGCTGGAGAAAAACCAACGTTTCGGCCACGGATGCAGCGGCCTTCTTCTGGGACCAGTAGACCCAGAAGAAGGCCGCTCCAACCGTGGCCGAAACGTTGGTTTTTCTCCAGCAGCAGTAGTTTTTTTTTTTCATTATGACGCAGTATCATACCCAGAAAACTTTTATGTCGACTGACTCTGGCTGCGGAAGCCTACGGCATTATGTCTTCGATGTTGAATGGAAAATATTGAGATGCGTTCCAACAAATAATTTTCCAGTCTATACTCTGCCTAAATTCTTGCTTGCAAAATACAATTATTAAATTGATAAGCTGCATTTTACCTTGATACCCAAGAGTCTTGTACGAGTGGTAAGCTCTTCTGTTTTGCTTTGATGGCGCTGCCTGGTTGTGTTCTAGTGACATGCGCTATCCATCGCAATTTTTTGTCTTTGTTTGCTACTATATCTGATACATTGTGTGATTTGTGCACTTCATCATTATATAGTATTCCCTAATTATTATTGCTCTCTATTACAGGTCCAATAAATATAACATCATCAATTTAATTAACTCACAGACGTTTTCTGTACGAAAATGATACCCGATAACGGAAGCAAATTCTCGCTAAACCGCGAAAATAAATGTCAGGCCATCAGGGCTGGAAAATTGTAGTTTTAGTTGTCAAATGGACAATCTGCAGTTTGACATCTACTTCAAACAAAATGGATTTCAGATGGAACTTTACCTGAGATTTGACCATTTCGAGATAGTCTCCGACTCTGATTGAACAAACTGTATTCTTGCGATATTTGAGAAGTATGGAATCGCACCAGTACACCTCAACTACTTACGCAGCATCTGCAAGTAAGGTCATGGGTTCAAGAAACTCCATATCATTGTGTGTTTGATCACAAATTTCGAAGGATTTCCTATCTCGTCCAACATAAAAATTTTGTTTCCCAGCCCAAATACATAAAAAGGAAATCAGCTAAATATGTCTTAGTAACTGCAGTAACAGAATTTTATGACAGTACTTTATTTCATGGTACGTAGACGAATATTGAGTGTTGTGAACATTCTTCGCTATACTACAAGCTCTTTTTATCTTACGGGTTCTTTCCTCTATTTCGGATTGCTAAATATTTTTTTAAAATTATTACTGAATTGTTTTACTTGTCCTATTTGACCAATATCTAATACTAAATTATTTGGCGGTAGGTGTTATTATTATTATTATTATTATTATTGTTATTGTTACGTTTCTTCTATACGTAGCGTCGTGGGAGTCAGTTAACAAATCGTGTCGTGGTACTACGCCTGGAAATACGTAACTGGTGCAGTAACTCTATTGTTGTTTCTGTTGCTGTCTTCAGTCGGAAGATTGGTTTGATACAGCTCATCGCGCTAGACTGTCCTGTACAACCTTAATTTTAACATAACTACTGCAACCTACATTCATTTGAACCTCTTTACTGTAGCCAGTCCTTGGTCTCGCTTTACCATTTTAACCCTCACACTTCTTTCCATTAACGAATTAGCAATTCCTTAATGCGTCAGGAAATGTCCTATCAAGTACATCTTCTTATTGTCATCGTATGCCATATTTTCTTTTCCTACCTAGTTCCCGAAAGTACTTCCTCATTATTAATCCGAGCGACCCTTCCGAATAATTCCGTAACGCCATGTTTCAAAGG
Source organism: Schistocerca serialis cubense (assembly GCF_023864345.2). Lineage (NCBI taxonomy): Eukaryota > Metazoa > Arthropoda > Insecta > Orthoptera > Acrididae > Schistocerca > Schistocerca serialis. The sequence continues at coordinate 424,025,727 of NC_064645.1, forward strand.
CTTCTACTCAGTTCTCTTCTTCTCTGTACTGGTTGGCATCGAACTTTCACTTCCATATAAGACAACACTATAGGCAAATAGTTTCAGAAACGACTTCCTAGCATTTAAATTTATAGTCGATGTGATCAGAATTCTCTTTCTGAGAAACGTTTCTCTTGCTCCTGTCAGTCTACATACGCACTCTACTTCGCCCATCGCCAGTTAATTTCCTGCCCAAATCTCAAAATTAATATATTACATCTAAAAGTCTCGTACCCTAATCTACATTCATGCTCATAAATTACGGATAATTGCAGAATGTGGTGCAGTATTGGTGATAAGTTGAGAAAACCGTCCCGAAACACATGTGCTACAAAACGTCACTGTTTCCTGCGCATGTACCCCGACATCAATATGGGATGTGACCACCATGCACATGTACACAGGCCGCACAACGGGTTGGCATACTCTGGATCAGGTGGTCGAGCAGCTGCTGGGGTATAGCCTCCCATTCTTACAGCAGTGCCTGTCGGGGCTCCTGAAGTGTCGTAGGGGTTTGAAGACGTGCAGCGATACGTCGACCGAGAGTATTCCAGATGTGCTCGATGAGGTTTAGGTCTAGAGAACAGGTAGGCCACTCCATTCGCCTGATATCTTCTGTTTCAAGATACTCCTCCACGATGGTAGCTCGGCGGCGCCGTGCGTTATGATCTATGAGGAGGAAGGTGGGACCCACTGCACCCCTGAAAAGGAGGGCATGCTGGTGCAAAATGACGCCCCGATACACCTGACTTGTTACAGTTCCTCTGTCAGAGACATGCAGGGGTGTAAGTGCACCAACCATAATCCCACCCCACATCATCAAACCACGACCTCCATACAGGTCCCTTTCAACGACATTAAGGGGTTGGTATCTGGTTCCTGGTTCACGCCAGATGAAAAGCTGGCGAGAATCACTGTTCAGACTATACCTGGACTCGCCCGTGAACATAACCTGGGACCACTGTTCCAATGACCATGTACTGTGTTCTTGACACTGGGCTTTACGGCCTCTCCTGTGACCAGGGGTGAGTGGAATGCACCTTGCAGGTCTCCGGGCGAATAAACCATGTCTGCACAGTCGTCTGTAGACTCTGTGTCTGGAGACAACTGTTCCAGTGGCTGCAGTAAGTCCCCGAGCAAGGCTACCTGCAGTACTCCGTGGCCGTCTACGGGCACTGATGGTGAGATATTGATCGTCTTGTGGTGTTGTACACTGTGGATGTCCCGTACTGTAGCGCCTGGACACGTTTTCTGTCTGCTGGAATCGTTGTGGCACACGGAGGGCCCGTGCTATCACCTGCTGTGTTTGACCAGCCTCCAGTCGCCCTGGTATTCTACCCCTCATAACGTCATCAATATGTGTTCTTTGAGCCATTTTCAACACACAGTCACGTCTGCACACTTACTCGCTGCACCGTACTCTGACATGCACCAACAAACCTCTGCGTATGTGGACTGCTGCCAGCGCCACCGTGCGACGACCGCAGGTCAAATGCACCGCATAGTCGTACCCCGAGGTGATTTAAACCCGCAAACCGCCTACCAGAGCGTTTTTTCACCATTTATCTGCATTATCCTTAATTAATGAGCATGAGTGTACTTCTCTCAGCGTCCGTTACTCTCGAGTTCTTATCACCTCCATCATGTCCGCTCTTATGACCTAGCGTTTAGCGCGAGCCTGAAAATCGTAAGGTCGTGGGATCGGATTGTTTCAGTCTGCCTCTGAGGTCAGCCTTCAACTATGAAATATGTGAAGAGATGCTAGGAACGACTCGCGTTTCGGATGATTTATAGGCCCACTTTCCCTGGTAGGATTACTGGTGTAGGACTCTCAAGTCGCCGATACAGCGTCCAATTGAAAGAACTTGCACCAAGCGGCTAAACATCCCTCTTGATATACATTAACAAGGCGAACGCGCCTACACGTCGCCACTGATATCGTCCAAATTTAAGGTATATGCAGGACTTGGCCAGAAATAAAAATTATGGAAATGGGAGATTCTTTTGAATAAGTTTTTAGAAGAAAATAATAGCGTGTTTGGCGCGGGTAGGACGTAGCATGAGCCATTTATGTTAGCGCAGTTTCCAGGTGGCCGTTGACGCAGCCGAATGAGTAGAGAACGATAATCTGAAGGTAGTGGGGACACAGTAACACATTTTATTTTAAATTTTACATTACATATATTGCAAATAAACCGAAATGTGCTCAATGTTTTGCAGTCATCAATCTTTTCATGAAAGGTGTGAAATGGAGGGGCAAAGGAAGAATTTGGGACTGCAAATCAATTTGCAGGAATCGGCTGTAAGGCATACACGAGAGCTATCTATATAGAATTATACAGTTTTATTATTTTAAATTTGCCGGCCGGAGTGTCCGAGCGGCTCTAGGTTCTTCAGTCTGGAACCGCGCGACCGCTACGGTCGCAGGTTCGAATCCTGCCTCGGGCATGGATATGTGTGATGTCCTTAGGTTAGTTAGGTTTAACTAGTTCTAAGTTTTAGGGGACTGATGACCTCAGATGTTAAGTCCCATAGGGCTCAGAGCCATTTTTGAACCATTATTTTAAATTTAGTGATTTGCACTTGCTGGGGTGATATTCATCGTAAAGACTGGGGAAGCAGCAATTATCTCGGCATCATCACCGGGAACCTATTGCTGGTGTGCAGCTTCAGTGGTTTGCTCGAAAATCAAAATTAAATTACCAGAATACGAAGTCCGTTATGTTTTAATTACAGGCTGTTATTGCAAAGTTAGTTGCAGAGTTATCTTAGATGCTGCAAGTACAATTCTTTCATGGAAATTTATTTGCAACCCCTAATTTTCCTTTGAGTTTCCTTTCCATGCCGTTTATGAAAATAGTGGCCAATAAGAATGCAGTATTTTGAGCATTATGTAGGTTTGATAGCTGACAATCCCGGAATTGCCCGTGTATTCATTTTGCCAATTTTTGTATTAGTAACGAAAATAAAAAAAATATTTGTAGTGTAATGTCGAAAAAAATTCATTTCCATGTATTCGTGAAAAATTCTCTGAAATTGTGAAACAGTCGTACAAAGATATATGCATAACGTAGAAATGTGTAAGTTCGGACAATTTTTGTACGCTGGCCGCAACTGTGTGTCCACAACGCGATTTTGTAAACCTCCCTATGGCAACGTCTCTCCCTAGTTCTTAGTCGGCTATTATTTTCGCCTACAGCTGTTTATGGCTCGCACTTGAAAGTTGTCAAACGTGCTGCTAGGTATCAGGGATTTCCTTAAGTTGACCCGACAGTAGAAGTGTGTCAGTACGAGTGCCTTAGTACTAAAAAATAAATTTATAAACCTTTGTACATGATGGGGTAGTTTTTAGCGCATCTTATTGTTTACGACGTCATATCTCCTCAACCATGATAGGTAGGTGGTTCTTACCCATACAGCGATTGTTCCCTGACAGTAAAGTATATGTGTACCAAGTTTGTATCAAATCGGTCTAGTTTATTAGGAAGAGGTGTGGTAGATAGACACATAAATATATCAGTTTTTATAGTATGTATGGATTCGCAGTCTAACTAACGTGAAAAATGAAAATAAAATAGTTAAAAAAGAATTCGCTTAGGGATTCGAGTTCACGGCCCTCAGATTATCGTTCCGTACTGTTTCCGCTATTATTTTATTTTATTTTTTGTTTAAGGTATAGATCAGGGACCAGAGTGGGCAGGGGCCGTGCCTGGAAGCCTGGCCACGGGTCCACGTCTCCTTACAGGTTAAGGGAGAGGCAGCGGGAAGGAAATATTGCGCATTTATGTAACTCTTTCTTTATTTTTTTTATTTATTTAATTTTAATGTCCCAGAAAAAGGTCACATGTGAAAAAGAAAGGAAATAAATATAGGGCCTAGGTGACACCCTCGTCACTTCACTGGGAGTAATGTCCTATACCGCGGAACTACGTAAACCTGGGACTCCCCGCCGCTTCGGAGGGCCATGAAACATACTTCCTAGAAAGTTCGCAAAGTGCGTTTTGTATTTAGAGGACGTCAATGATTACGCGTTGTTCTAGTAGATAATGCCAATAGTCCTTGCCCGATACCACGGACCGCGAGATCACGTAATGCGATGCGTGTACTCCAATCCAGCGGATTGCCGACGTTTTCTGTGAGGGGAAAAAGACATCGTCCGGGAAAAATAACGCGTCGATCATGATCGTGGAGTCGTCGGTGCGTCGGAGAAGCGCTCAGCTATTCGCTGCCTGAAATATCAGCTAACATAGATTGCTCACGTGTAGCCCCACCCGTGCCAAAGAGGCAAGTTTTTTCAAAACGCTTAGCCGTCTTCTGTTACTTTTATTTTTCATCAAGCCATGCATATACCATAAATTTGGACAAAATCAGTGCTGACGTGTCGGCGCTTTCCTCTTGTCATCCAGTCACGTCATACGAATTTGTTTTTCCCTATTATTATAACAATTTCAAAAAGAAAACAGTCTTGGTCCCTAATTATAAATTGTTTAATGAAACGTTTCACCCTTTTGGGACATCATCAGATTATGTAGAACTCTGCGAATAAGTATTCGTCAAAACGTGCGACATAGAGCGAATGCCTGTTTGCACAACACTACGTAATCTGATGCTCCAAAGCGGCGAAATGTTTATGAAATAATGATTGTTCTGAAATAAATTTATTTCAATTATAAAAAAAAAGAAGTTGCCAACGGCCTTGCCGCAGTTGTAACACTGGTTCCCGTCAGACCACCGAAGTTAAGCGCTGTCGGGCTGGGCAAGCACCTGGATGGGTGACCATCCAGTCTGCTGAGCACTGTTAGCAAGCGGGGTGCACTCAGCCCTTGTGAGGCAAATTGAGGAGCTACTGGATTGAGAAGTAGCGGCTCCGGTCTCGTAAGTTGACAAAACGGCCGCGAGAGCAGTGTGCTGACCACATGACCCTCCATATCTGCATCCAGTGACGCCTGTGTGCTGAGGATGACACGGCGGCCGGTCGGTACCGGTGGACCTTCATGGCCTACTAGGGCAGAGTTTAGTTTTATAAAAAGGAAGTTGCGGATATATTTTTCACCTGCAGCATGCTGCAAGTTCGTAAATCGTCATTACGTGATCAACACTGTTTTCTTTTTTTAATAATTCATAACAGTTGCTATACCCGCCAGTTAATGGAGCAGAAAATATTTTTGTTATAGTCACCCTCCGCACCTTAGTGGTCAGCATAGGCAGCTGCCATGGTCAGGAACCGTGTTCGATTCCCGATACTGCCAAGGGTTTTTCCTTGGTGAAAGGTAATGGGACCACTCAGCCTCGTGATGCCAACTGAGTGCATCTACATCTACATCTACATTTATACTCCGCAATCCACCCAACGGTGTGTGGCGGAGGGCACTTTACGTGCCACTGTCATTACCTTCCTTTCCTGTTCCAGTTGCTTATGGTTCGCGGGGAGAACGACCGCCGGAAAGCCTCCGTGCGCGCTCGAATTTCTGTAATTTTACATTCGTGATCTCCTCGGGAGGTATAAATAGGGGGAAGCAATATATTCGATACCTCATCCAGAAACGCTACACAGTAGCTACATGAGCGAATAGCAGCAGTTCCACATTCAAGAAAGTCTGCAAAACGGTCGAGAGATTAGATTAGATTTACTTTCATTCCAATTGATCCGTAGTGAGGAGGTCCTCCAGGATGTAGAACATGTCATAAAAATAATACTACATGACAAATATTTACAGCTGAAACAAATAGGCTAACGTACAATTCCACATGTCCCAAGAATCATCGTCAGTTTTTAATGAACACTATATGAAAGAATCATTTTACAAACACTAATCCACTGAATTTAAAAGAAAAAAAGTTTTTTTTCCATTGATAAGGTAATAAACGTGTAATTGAACTACTATAATACTTATTTACAATGGACAAAAAAAATGGTTCAAATGGCTCTGAGCACTATGGGACTTAACATCTGTGGTCATCAGTCCCCTATAACTTAGAACTACCTAAACCTAACTAACCTAAGGACATCACATACATCTATGCCCGAGGCAGGATTCGAACCTGCGACCGTAGCGGTCACGCGGTTCCAGACTGAAGCGCCTAGAACCGCACGGCCACACCGGCCCGCTACAATGAACACATTACTGCACTGAAATGGTGCAGAAGTCATATTGCACTTTCACACACACACACACACACACACACACACACACACACACACACACGTGCATCCGCATGACACCGCAAGGCAGAGGATGACACGGCGGTCGGTAGACATGCTTTGGGGCTTCACGATCTGGACGAGGAGCGCTTTTCTGTTACTATAATCATCGATACTGTTGCAGGCATTCCAGAAGCATGATGGATGAATATAGTACGCCCGTCTTAAACACTTGTTTCACTTGTTGTGACGTAATAGAGAGATACACCACAGACGCGGATGGCGGTTACGCTGCTCTCGTTGTTCCGGGCCCAGGTCCCCGCTTCGCTCGATACGGCGGTGTAGGCGACCGTGCAGCTACGGTGTTTCAGGTAACAATGGCCGTACAAAGGCGTGACCTGATCAAAGGCCCTACTCGATGATGTCCCCGGAGGAACAACGCACGCCAGTTTGCACGCATTTGCGCCGCGAACTCGCACGCACTCTCCCGCGTCTGCGCGGCGCGCTCTGGGAGAGGTGCCGGGCGGCGCACAATGGGGCGGGCCGCCAGGTTGCAGCGCGTCCTGCGTTGCTGATTCGAGCCCTGTTTGCCCGCGGCTGGCGCTGTTGTTGCTGTCGCTTTGTTCGTTGGGTGCGCCGTGATGAGCGCCGAAAACAGCCGCAGAAGTGTGTTGCCTCCGCAGGTGCGGTGCCAAGCGCCGGCGAGCGCCGCCGAAATTCAATGCCTCTGGGGAGCACCCACCTGCAGAAACGGCCGTTATTGGTTTTGTATAATAATAAGCAAACAACAGCACGTCAATTGGGCAGATATTACTCTGCCGAGCGAACCGTCAGTGCGGTTGCGGTGGGAACTAAGTTCGTCAGCCGGTTTCCAATTCAAACTAGAACGCGCTGGTTAGCTTGCGGAACCAGCGCTGAAAACGATTCCGGGAAATTTCAATTTCGGGCTACCTTGACGGCTTGCTGCTAACGTGAATAATTTTATTCATGATGAGACGGAGAGAGGGTTGACAACGCTAAACGGGAAAGGTGAAAAACGGAAAATTTTAAAATCTGAGAAACCCGATTTTTGCAAATTGTGGCAGAAGGTACACGATGCTCAGTGGAATGAAATTCAAATATATATCCAAAGAAGATGGAAAAAAAGTATCCGACCACTGTGGCCGAGCGGTTCTGGGCACTTCAGTCCGAAACCGCGCTGCTGCTACGGTTGCAGCTTCGAATCCTGCCTCGGGCACGGATGTGTGTGGTGTAAAAAAAGAAAATGGCTCTGAGCACTATGGGACTTAACTTCTGAGGTCATCAGTCCCCTAGAACTTAGAACTACTTAAACCTAACTAACCTAAGGACATGTGTGTGATGATCTTAGGTTAGTGAGGTTTAAGTAGTTCTAAGTCCTAGGGGACTGATGACCTGAGATGATAAGCCCCATAGTGCTCAGAGCCACTTGAACCATTTGAAAAAAAGTGCATGTAATAAACATACCGGTTACGATATGGATAATACTGGCCAGAAACTGCTGAGATATTGTGAATAACACAAAGAAATACAAGGGCTATTCGGAAAGTAACGAATGACAGGTCGCGAAATGGAAACCGCAGTGAAAATCAAAACTGTTTTATTTGCAACAGTTAGCTGCACCTTCCAGCTACTTCTCCACTCAGTCACCGCTGAGACTTAGACATATGTCGTAGCGTTGTACCAACTTTTCAATTCCCTTGTAATAGAAGATAGCCATCAGTGCTTTTCGACCATTTTCTACTCTGCACTGCAGCTCGTTGTCTGTGCCAAAGTACTGTCTTCATAGCCAGCGGTTCATTTGAGCAGAGATGAACCTCAAGCATAGAAAATTACGGGCTGTATCGTGGGTGATCAAACTCTTCCCACCAAAACGCTGCAGGAGCATCTTCATTGCCCCTGCAGAGTGCGGCCGAGAATTGTCGTGTAGAACGAACCGCATGACAGCTATGTTATGTGGATTGCATAGCTTCAGGCGAAATCTTTCGCCAGGCCCTCATACTTCGCAGCAGACGCTAAATTCTAGCCAGCTTTACGTTCTCGCTGTGAGCTCAGAACTTAAAAGAGCGACATGATGCGATCTATGGGCGAACTAGACACAGTGCCCAACGCATCTGTGAAAGCTTCATCAGATTTTCACTGTATTTTTCATTCCGCAACTGATCGTTCCTTACTTTCCGAATAACCCTCGTACATACACGTCTTCTTCTTCTTCTACTCAGTGGCCACAGGCCCTTAGACTGCATCAACTATCAGCTTTCACCATCTTCTATCTTTCGCAGTTTCTCTCCATCCTGTGGAAATTCCTAATGCTGCAATGTCCATCTCTATGTCATCTTTCCACCTTGTACGAGGTTCAGTTGTTTTCCATTCTAGCCACATGTCCTGCCCATTGCAGTCTCCTCCTTTTTAATTTCTGGATGATAGTTGGTTGCTTCAGTAGCTGATAAATTTCATTGTTCTTTCGAATTCTCCATATGCCATTCTCCAACACAGGTCCCCAGATTTTTCTCATTACTTTTCTTTCAAAAACATTCAGCTTTTCTCTTTTATTCTTCGTAAGAGTCCAGCTTTCTGAGCCGTACAGTACTATGGGGCAGATGATAGTGTTGTATATCTTCACCTTTGTGGTGATTGACAAAGCTTTACTTTTGAGTGGATTGAATGACAAAAAAGAGAAATATCTAGAAGACATGGTCTGCTGTCAATGTAAAGTCATGAACCCCTTGAATAACAACCACTTGGCTGCTCTAGTAAATAACTTATTCAACGACCGGGTTCATAGCGTAGAAGCCACATCATCAGGTTACGTTTGTTTACATATGACACTAAAGTTGGTACATTGACAGTACCGAACATTCGTTGTCTATGAATAAATGACGCAATTAACGGATCGTCAGGTAAGCGGAGAGTATGGGATCACAGTTCCTCAAGCTTGCCATGAATCCAAACGCACGACAGTAGGCCGATCGTAACCAGTTACAAATTAGATATATGGGCGATCTGCTGTATCTATAGCACTATGGATGGATTGTACCCCTTTATCTAATTGTCAACCTCTTATGTTCGGCTTCATGACACCCTTCAGGTACCATAGTTTACGCTTACCTGATGATCCGCTAATAGCTTCCTTTATTCACAGTCAAGAAGTGTTCGGCCCCTTCCATGTTGCCACTTTAATGTCACGATTTACCATATTTAATCAGATAATGTGGCTACTAAACTACGAAACCAATCGCTAAATAAATTATTTACAGGAGCAGCCAAGCGTTTACTATTCCAGATGTCTAATTATGGCTATGGCTGCCCCTCCTACAAGATAATGTGTAAAAATAGTATATGTACATACCGTCGACGGGTATATAAATGATTAGTTGCATTTCTCTGTGGCAGGTACAATCCTCACCAAAGTGCATTAGCGGTGTTCGTGTTTAGTATTGTTACCAGGCATGGTGGTAGAGTATATAAGTGGCGTGATCGCCATCAGATGTTGAGTGATCAATGTGAAGGACACGGAGATGCCGTGTACCCGTGTGAGAACTGCGTTATCAGCACCTCACAAGCGTTTGAAACGGGCCTCCGTTTGGCAGGCTGGTCGAATCGTGCAATATCCAGATTTGGCAGCATTCGGATGTGACGATCGCTCGGCGTTGGGCTGCATGGCAACCTTAGGGGAATCATACTCGTCGTCAAGGTTGCAGTCAACCAACGTTGAACGCCACAAGACAGGACCACTTTATTGTGCACCGGGCACGTCGTAACCCATTCACACATACGGGCCTGCCGTCTGAGAACAAATAATGGACTTTATACAACATTCTGTATCACACCGCCGGACTACGAATTGCTGTCGCATGTGTAGGTTTCCATTAACTCCACAACAAAAACTACTGCTTCTTGAGTGGTGGTATGACCGTGAACCACTGCTGACCAATGACGTCTTATTTTTATTTATTTATTTTTAATTTGTAAGTCCATCCTTTTTTCTGGAGGTCTGACGGACTTTGGCCGTTCACTTACGTGATAAAATAGAACACCTACAGCTGCCATTACAGTGTCATTTATTGCATAGCTACCAGTTTTGGTGCTTCAGTTCAGCATCCTCAGGACTTAACTGGTGCTGAGGGGGTGAACACCATCCGTATACACGATTCATCAGTGGCCAACAACTATAACTGATTTTCGCAGACTACCTGTAACAACGATGTTGTAGCTCCAACCATCAACTTTCATCTCAGAGTCTTGTTGTGTCCAACGTTGAATAACGGTTCTGCACTACCACGGATGAACATCATCGACTACTGTGGTAGCGACCTGGGCAGTGGGCTCATTCTTCCAATGTTTTGGCTAGATACAGCAGTATTACTCCTAGAGTTATTGTGTGTCACTCCTGACGTCATAGTGTGCGGATCCATTGGGTATGACTTCAGGTCAAGCAACAGTATCGTGGTGCAATTTTCCAGTAGGACAAATTCTCGTACACACTTGACACGTGGCTCTCTCTGCGTGATGTTGAGGTTCCCCCATGGCCTGCAAGATGATCATGGAAAGTGTCTGCGACCAGCTCGGACATCAACGTCGTGGCAGTGTTAGTATCCAGGATATCAAGTACAGATACAACCGTGCATCCTTGCTTCAAAAATGACCAAAGCAAAAATCTTCGTAAACGATATTTCAGTTTTGTCGCTTTTGTAGCAAGGGTGTCTGTTGTTTGCCATCTTGCCTCAGAAGGAGATACAGTGGTTTTATGACACTCTTGGTACTCAGTCTGGCCTGACACGGGCGCAAGGCTATAATGGCAAGTGGGATCATGCGGCCTAGTTCTTTGCAAATTTGACTCTATTTTGTAATACTTGAAATAACATCACATACCGTCTCAGACGGTAAAGTTTCATTTCGTTTTCTTCTCCTCTTGGGAGTGCTTAATTTTTTTTCTTTTATCAGACTGCGTATTTTGCGAAAATTTCATAGCTTTCGCCGCACAGAAATGGCTTTTAGGTTAGCATGCAGACGCTTAGAAAAATTGTTGGGATTTAGCTTGAAAGACCCCACATAAAGGAATCATCATTTGCAGGCGAGACATCACAGTTTCAAAGTCCGCCCCCGGTAGCTGAGTAATGCCGCACGGTAGCTCAGCGTGTTCGGTCAGAGAGCCGGTTGGACTCTGTAATAAAAAACTGAGTGGAAGGATCAACCACCGAACTTGAACAGGATGTTTTGCGACGTCCGCAACGACCAAACACAACGATCAATAACGAACAAAATGCACAACAAAAGTGGTCAGCGCGACAGATTGTCAATCCTAAGGGCCCGGGTTCGATTCCCGGCTGGGTCGGAGATTTTCTCCGCTCAGGGACTGGGTGTTGTGTTGTCCTAATCATTATCATATCATCCTTAGCGACGCGCAAGTCGCCGAAGTGGCGTCAAATCGATAGACTTGAACCCAGCGAACGGTCTACCCGACGGGAGGCCCTAGTCACACGACATTTTTTTACAGTTTCAAAAATGGCGTACTACCTTATATTTTTACGGAAAATGCTTTATTCACACGAAACACGGATGCATAAGCATTACGTCGTTAACATGTGTTTTCAAAGTGACAGAGTGTGAGGCATATTCTCAAACAATAATGCAAATCAGTGGTTTTTTGTTGTGCTATGTGGAACATCAGCGAATGGACCTGTAGCGTGTGACAGCACTCTTCTGGTAATACCATCGTAGTGTACGCTATTACTAAATCGAGCACCTGTTTCGTGGGCGAAAACACGACAGTTGGGTCACCCTGACCGGGTCTTCAGTTGGCTTGGCCGGGCATACCAAAGGTATCCGGAAAGTACTGCTTCAGAGCAACAGCTAGAGATCGGTGTTTATTTTCGGTGAAAATGAAGTCTTTCTCTTTCATTGACACTTCTATTGGAAGCCTGCTGAAAGTTGTTGAAGTACTGTATTCTGTAACATCAACACACTGTAGACGCTTTTGCTGCGGAAGCAAAATGTCCATAAATTTTTTTGCTCTGTTTAGCTAATGGACAATTCCTCAGTCATGTACTCGTCCAGAGCCTGATGAATAACTTGCAACATTGCTTCGTGACGATATCCAAAATCTTCATCTGTAGTTAAACATATGTACTGAATTATCAGCTTTTGATATCAGGGCGATCAAAATATATGTTTGAGGCCGTCAGTGCAGCGTACATGCGACGTAGCGCGATGCCGATGCGCGTATATAAACAGCGACATGACGGCAGGGCATTACTGGGCATTCTTTCCGAAGTGCTTCCAGTAAACACGAAAATACGGACTATGGCGACGTTATTACCGAATGTGTCCAAACAGGACCAGCGTGCTACTATTCTGTTCTTGGCTGACGAAGGACAGACACCAGAAGAGACCCATCAGAGAATGAAGAATGTGTGTGGGGCAGTAAGTCTGTCGAAAACCGCTGTTGTGGAATGGCGCACCAAGGGGTGTTGCTGCTTCAAGACAACTGCAAAAGTCCTTATGCAGAAGTTACGCCAATCCAAGTGGGACGCTTGGGCACCCGTCCTAAGGCACTGTATCTCTTATCATGCCATTATCAAGCCTTGGGTCCCTTAAAACATTATCTTGAAGGATCGACGATTCCTGTCGAAAAAGGATATGCATCAGACAGTTACGGACTTCTTCACACAGCTGAGCACAGTGTTTTACCAAAATGATATCTTCAACCTGTTGCGTCAGGGACATGATTTCCTATATGCTCATGACGATTTCGCCTGTTTGACATACGGTTTCTGAACTGTACGACCTTCGAACTGGAACTTTTTGATCGCCCCTTATAGTTTCCATGATGGTCACCCTTAACAGTCAGCAATATATGTACCAGTGAGAACACCTAATTTACTCAATGCAGATTGTATACTACCTCGATTCTGTTTTAACTTTCCACACACAGTTTTTTGCTACCATCAGAGCTCATCACTAGCGAAACCTTGGTGAAGCTCATGATGTTTTCTTGCTGGAATATTCATGTAACATTATAATTACCGTAAAAAGGAGAAGGTGTCACTACATACGTAGATGATGATGATGTTTGGATTTTAGGGTGCTCAACTGCGCGGTTATTAGTGCCCATACAAATTCCCAACCCTTACTCAGTCCAGACTCACAACTTTCATGAATGATTATGAAATGATGAGGACAACACAAACGCCCGGTCATCTCGAGGGAGGTGAAAATCCATGACCCCGCCGGGAATCGATCCCGGGACCCATTACATACGTAGAGCCACCACTTTCGGGATACTTACTGAGTAGCTGCTGTTGCTAAGAGAAAACAGAACAACCGCGCTCGCCTTTGGATTTCTGCTAAGTCCAGCAGATAACAACAATGTGATCGGTAAGAGCATATGATTTTTCTCAATCATGTCTGCTTTTTTTCTGATATTTAGGTGGAGATATGTGACATTTAGAACATACACTTTTTTGAATATCTGTTTTGCGATCGAAACACTAAAGCAACTGAACAGTAATCAACAGGAATTTTCCAAACTCCACTATGAAAACTTGTATGTTGCCTGAGGCATAACGATCAATGAGTGTCAAAAAAATGCCATTTGCGACTGCTTTAGCTGTCATATGTTTCTATGAACAATTAAAAAAAAGTCGGTGAAATGTTCTGCACTGATGGCTCTGCTGAATATTTGAATCTAAAATTTATGGTTTAAGTAATGTGTATGCATGTTTTAGGGCACTTTTGGATTTTAATACCTGCTGAAGGTTACCATTCTCAATTTTTATCCACGCTCGTCTCTTAAAAATAAAAGCACAGACACTAATACCCAGTTACCGTACACCAGACTCTCACATACTCTTGCTGTATGCTTTTGCTGCATGTTTGACAAAGAGACAGGCAGCTAGCTACTGTTTTGCCAAACAGTTCCTCTTCTGTTTCTATTGAGATTTCATATACCTTCTACCTCCTGTAGTGTCTTAGGACAAAAATCTACTATCATCACATTACAGGCTATTCCATATTCATTTTATCAATGTTGAGCGACGAACATCGGTGTTGAAATTTTAAAAGTCTACAGTCACGCTTTGCTCATTCAAGGTTTCGTGTACCTTCTGAAACACACCCTTTCGTCACTTGGTCCTTATCGAGAGTCTCTACAGTCTTATTTTGACACAAAAAGACGACGGTAAATGCTTTATAGTAAAAAAGAAGTTCATGTAATGCGATTGATACAGTAATATACGCTCAAACATATCAGCGTTCAACGCGCTATCATTTCGTGGATACAGCACCTGATGGCGGATGAAAATCCGAACCAAATATGATTTTAAAAAAGTACATTTTTTTTTAACTGAAGGGTGTATATCGTACTATGTTCTAAATTTACTTACTGGTTATGAAAGAGTATCGTTATTAGTATACATCTAATGTCAAGCAGCAAAGTAGATGCCACAAACATTCTCCTCCGTAAGTGAGGATGCAAAACTTGTAAGCTGATCCCTGATGCTGATCCCTCCATCCTGACGACATTATCCTTGGCATTCCTCTTCTTTCTGCGTGGAGTCTAGCACTCCATTTAAAGTACGCTTTGTCTCAAATAAAACGTTACATCTCAGGCGAACTCCAGAACACCCCCGAAACTCTATGCCTGTCATCCGAACCGCTAGTATAAAGAGGGACTGTGCTTAGGAGACAAATAAAAGTAACTAATGAAAGGAACAAAGATTCTCTTCCCGTCTATCAACCGGACAGGCATAGATTCGATTCACGATACAGATTCTTAACAGCAACAACACCTGTGGAAGGAAGCCAGCGATTAAAAACTTTCAGACAAAGAGAACCGAGGAACATATCGTCGCTCTACCACGAGAGGAACTACGACCTGCCATGTCCAGTATCGAAAGCCGACTTCACATTCGAGTTTATGAGTCTAGAACGATGGTGTATATTATGGAAAAGAAACAAATAAGACATGCTGCAGTAAAGGACAACATAGCCTAACAAAAATGCAACAAACAAGCAAAAAAGGAAATTACTGAACGTGAGTGGCGTGGAGAGTAAATAAATAAATAAGTACGAACTTCACTGTACGAAGTCTATGGCCAAAGGGTTAAGCAAGGAAAAAAAGGCAATAGCTTCCCAAACCATGCGAATCATTTACAGCGCAAGTGCTTTCCTATAAATTTAGGAGTTCGCCAGTAAAACTCTTGTAAAACCAGTGTCCCTCATTGGAGTGCCTTGAACACGAGAGATGCTGACTAGCAGCATTAGAAAGGAAAGAGGAAGGTTTTAAAGAACACACTAATGTAAATTATGGAAATGGATCCATGCCCGTAAACAAAAAAATTAAAGAATCAATGTAGTCTAAATTAGTAAAAAAATGCGCACACACTGCGCAAACACCTATTTCGGTGTTTGGTCACGAAACAGGAGAGAGCGATTCCAGATGGACGTAAGACATCTTCCACATATTTTTGCTCGAAATCGGAAACAAGAAAGTTAAAAACAGAAGAGATTGGTATAAAATAGGAAGACGCGAAAACTGAGACATTTTCAGAACAGCTGCAGTGACGCTGTTAGAAGCGATCATCTGATGTCATATGGTCAGATGGCTGCCTTGCTAGACACAGCACGTTGATGAAAAACATGTGGCTGAAAAGAAGAGAGAAATACTGGAAACAACTGTCATAATGACAGAAAGCCTATCTGCGTATAGGTGAGTGACTAACGAAATAAAGAGTTACGCGTAGTTTAAATTTGAGTTGAGGACACAGAATCACACAACGTAACAGAGGCCTTACACGACGACTATAGCAGTTGAATTGGCACTATTTTGCAATAGCCCGTTGTTCTCTCATAGTCATCTCTACGGTTATTACGAAATTTGATTTAAAAATGTTTAAGTATTTACGTTACTTTCCTAGTGTCCTCCGCTCTATTACGCCTATTTGTTTCTTTAAGGAAATGTAACATACATCTAGGGAACCACACGTAAATTTCAGTGTCTCACCATCCTTTGAGGTTGAATCTCAGAAGTTGAGATGCACTGCTTCAGTGAAGGTCGAGACGAAATGCTACTTCTGAAGAATTTCCTGGGCATATACCAGTCACGCTATATTATGTTTGCGGGCTAAAAATTATTCTTGGTGACTTGCATAGTGAATTCAAGTTCGAGAACAATCCTTGAATGGTGTACAACTGCTTTACATCTTTTCCTTTTTTTAAATGAAATTACTTTTTCCTAGACGCTGCAAAGTGCTTGATTAATGCTGACATGTTAATCGCAATCATTGCGCGTACAGTACGTGCCTTGCTCATCACAGAGGAGGAGTGACGCCATGATGTCAGAAGCACGAGCCGTAACCAGGGATCCATTATTACAAGGAATGGCGCAACCGCGACGTACGCTTTAGCTCTGGTCAAGCAATCAGTAGCGCTTCCGCAGACCTTCCGCGAAGGACGGAGTATATGCAGATTCTTACGTCACACGTAAATGCATACTTGTAAGGTCACCCGAGTTTTAGTACGCGAACTAACGGCAAAGCCAATAGGTTCAAATGGCTCTAAGCACTATGCGACTTAACTTCAGAAGCCACCAGTCGCCAAGAACTTAGAACTAATTAAACCTAACTAACCTAAGGACATCACACACATCCATGCCCGAGGCAGGATTCGAACCAGCGACCGTAGCGGTCGCTCGGTTCCAGACTGTAACGCCTAGAACCTCACGGCCACTCCGGCGGGCAAAGCCAATAGGTAATTTTGTTTGTAGATAAGATATCTTGGTTTTCCCACGACCTCTACTTCAACCTAAGGATATCTTCTTATACCACCTGATACATGGTCGTTCTTTTTGTCACCTCTAGTCATTCAAACAATAGTAATAAAGAGATAACGCGCGTTGTCTCTCAAAGATGTATTAGTAAAGTATGCATAACACAGCCACATTAACATTACTGCCCAACTGCAAAAACTACAACGGTATCCAAGTGCCGCTCGTGAACTGATCTTGAATAGCGTGTAGAAAGTGTAATAATTATTTAAATAAAAACATTTTAATAGAACACGTTTTTAAATGGACTAGAAAGTATAAAATAATTTCTCCGAGCTCCATATAGGTTCCTAACCCCACACAGGCTCGTGAACTTTTAATAACTATGATAAAAGTTGTAAAATGTGAATCAAAAAATTTGGGACGCAAGCACTATACTACACTACTTCCATAAACTACCTAGTAGTCTGCATATGGAGCGCTTTGCACCAGAACGACTACGTAAAATCAATCGCAGATAAGGTGTATGCCAACTCGAGATTCATTGGATGAATCCTTCGGAAATGCAATCGATCAGCAAAGGAGCTAGCTTAAAGACACCCGTTCGACCAAAACTTCAGTACTGCTCGTCAGTTTGGGATCTGTCTCAGATAGGAGTGATCCAAGGATCCAAAGAAGAGCAGCACATTTCTTTACATGTTCATTCAGTAGCCGCGAAAGCTTCATAGAGATGCTCAGCAGACGTTGCAAGACCGACATGGTGTTGTTTACAGTTAAAATTCCGAGAGTGTACGTACCTGGAAAAGTCAACCAATATGTTGTTTCCTCCTAGGCATATCTTGAGAAAAGACCATGAAGATAACATAAGAGAGATTTGAGACCAACGGAGGCTTACCATCAACGGTTCTTCCTGAGAACCATTCACGAATGGAACAGGAAAATGAGAATCAGTGGTACCCAGATACACTCCGCCACATACCAAATACGAAAGCTAGTTAATATTTCAATGTCATTTGATTGTTAGCTATGTTGGAAGTTTAAATCAACTAGCTCATCGAAAAGTTAGTTTCAAACCAAATGCAAAATTTGTACCGAACAGACAAACGGACACAATAAGCGATCTAACAAAAACGTATCAAAATTGAAGAAAAGAAACGTTGTAGCTGAATATCTGCCGCTAGCAAAGTCTTTGGATACCAAGTGTTTGCTCTGCTAAGCATGAATCGAGTAAAAGATGAGACATAGACTTGCTGAAAAATACTTCACGCTGTCTGCCAAAAAAGGTTCAAGAAATTTAGGAAAAACTTTCATCTGAGAGGAAAGAAGATAATTTTAACATCGTTTGTTATGCAATTTCATTTCCTGAGCCAGTCAATTACTTTCGCCAGATCTGTGTGAGAACCAGATTTGTTTCAACACAAAAACCTGTAGAGTTGACAACTCCAAGCATTGATCAAAGCCACTGGAATCGCATTCAGAAGGACGAACTTTTAAATTTCCGTCTATCCATCCAATGTATCCAATTCGTGCAAGAATAATTTCGTGTAAATGCTGGAATGGTTCTTCGAGCAGACACATACCGTTCCTTCCACCACCCATCTCCAGTTACCTATAGCTTTTCCAATAATTGCCTCTATGTCGACGACGTTTAAATTTTACGGGCCAGAATACAAATACACTGTAATGTGAGGGAAAGCGATACGCTCCTGTACAGAGCACCTCGTACACAAGGTATAAAAGGCGTGCATTGGTGGAGCTGTCTGATTCATGTGGAAAGTTTTCCGACATGATTATGGCCGCATGATGGGAATTATCAGACACTCAAACCGAAATGGTAGACGGAGCTAAACGCATGGCTCATTCCATTTCGGAAATCGTTAGGGAATTCATTATTCCGAAATCCAGTGTCAAGAGTGTGCCGAGAATACCAGATTTCAGGCATTATCTCTCACCACAGGCAACGCAGTGGCCGACGGCCTTCACTTAACGACCGAGAGCAGCGGCGTTTGTGTGAAGTTGTAAGTGCTAACAAACAAGCAACATTGCGTGAAGTAACCGCAGAAATCTATGTGCGGCATACGGTAAACGTATCCATTAGGAGAGTGCGACAAAATTTGGCGTTAGTGGTTTATGGCATGAGTACCTACGGCTTCTCTCCTGGACCCCAGATGACTGGAAAACCGTTGGCTTTTCATATGATTCCCGATTTCTGTTGGTAAGAGCAGATGGCAGGGGTCGAGTGTGGCGCAGAACCCTCGAAGCCATGGAACCAAGTTGTCGACAAGACACTGTGCAAGCTGGTGGTGGCTCCAAAACGGTGTGGGCTGTGTTTACACGGTATGGACTCGGTCCTCTGGTCTGTCTGAATCGATTACTGTCTGGAAATGACTGGACTTCGTTTGGCTATTTGGAGACCATTTGTAGCCATCACGAACTTCATGTTCGCAAACAGTGACGGAATTTTTATGAAAGACAAAGCGGCATGTCACTGGGCCACAACATTGTTCGCGATCGCTCTGCAGAACCTCCTGAACAATGCGAGTGAATGACTTGGTCACCCAGATATCCCGACAATAATCGCATCGAATATTTGTGGGAGATAATCGAGAAGTCAGTTTGTGAACAAAATCAAAGCATCGCAGAACTTTCGCAATTAAGGACGGCTATAGAGGCAGCATGCTTCAATATATCTGACTCACGGCCAGCAGATGAATCCTGATTATATCACTGCTTCTTTATTAAAGCAGCTTATCATCTGGCATCACAAGGTTGACTGGGACCCGTTCCAGAATCCTTTACCTCAGAAAAAAACCGAGGAAGTACAGGGACTCGAACCCAGGCCCTTCCTCACTGAAGGCATCTACATCTACATCATAGTTCGTAAGCCATCTAATGCTGAGTGACGGATGGTACTTCTGGTACCACTATCTGATCCTCCTTCCCTCTTCGACTAGTAAACAGCGCGTGGGAAGAGGAATAATTATCGATAAACCTCTCCAATTCCTCTAATTTCTCGAATTTTCTTGCCCTGGTCATTTCGCGAATTGTATGTGGAAGGAAGTAGTAATACGTTGTCCGACTCTTCCCGGACAACAGAGAAGCTAATTATTCAGCTACCTTTTTTTTTCTGTGGTGGTCTTTAGTGAGAGACACTCAGCATATTCTTCGAGGAAAAGTTCAGTTTGTGTTGGAAGCTTACGTGACCGTTGATATTTTGTCTGTGAAACGAGCACGGGGCGCGCACAAACGGATGCCGCGCACCTGTGAAGCATAAACACGTATGAAAGAGGACTCGGGGCAGCCGGACGGCGCCATGGATTTAGCTCGTCCTCAAGGACGGCGAGTTCCTCTTCGCTTTAGTGACACGCTCCAAGGACGGTTTCACATCTCACAAGTGCTAGCTGCGCGTCAAAGTAGGCGCGTCGCCTTATTTACACACGCGCTGTTAATCTCTCTCGACGTCGCTGCCTGCTAATTCTCAAGCTGTTGCCGGGTACCACTTGCTAAGTAATTGTTGTCCAAATAGTGATGAATGAACGCTGTGCGTCGCTCAGTGACGTCTTTTGCACAGATGAAATGCCAATTCAGTTCACGATCGCCTAAATTCGGCTGCTCAGTGAGCGTTACAGGAGGCTTTCTCGAAGCACTTCTCAGTTCTGGCCACCCTTGCAGGACAAGGAGGCTCTTGGCGGTTGAATATCCATATCAGACAAGAATTAAAAGGTGAAAACAACACCGGGGAAAGGTAATGTGATGACACACGAGAATTGCAGTTGTGTTTGGCCATTTCTTTCGCACTATGGTTGGATAAATTCCAGGAGGAAGGAGATTAGCGGTTCAAAAAATGGCTCTGAGCACTATGGGACTCAACTTCTGAGGTCATTAGTCCCCTAGAACTTAGAACTAGTTAATCCTAACTAACCTAAGGACATCACACACACCCATGGCCGAGGCAGGATTCGAACCTGCGACCGTAGCGGTCTCGCGGTTCCAGACTGCAGCGCCTAGAACCGCACGGCCACTTCGGCTGGCGAGATTAGCGGAGAAAGTTGACTTAACTCACATGTTTCTGGCTATAGAAAGAAAAGCGGAACAATGAAATTTATTTATACGTCCATTCAGACATGAATATATATTCTACGGTTTGTTTATGAAAAGAATGATAAATCTGACCAATATTTAGTTCGTTGTACTAATTATGGATCACGTTAGACGGCGCGGTCAGAAACAGTCTGAAAAGCTTGTAAGGCTATTGCAGGGTAGGGTGCGCTGATAAATAATTACTAAGAACAATTTCGATACTTTGCCCTCTTCGCGAGTTAATTAGCATTGAAGTTAGCCAATCAGGGTGTCGCGCGCGCAGATCGAAGCGGCCCACCAGAGACTGTGCCGCCAAAAGTGTTCTTCACTTGGCTTCCTAAAACCTTACAACAGAGTGATACAAAATTCTGACATGGGACTATAGAAAGGATCGAACCCTAGCTAGAGGCTGAGCAGCCCCTTGCGCTATCGTCTAAGCCACGAAATCAACTAATTGTATCTGGCGGGCCGCTTGAATTTACGCTCGCGACGGCGTGATTGGCTAACTTCAATGCTAATCAACTCGGAAACAGCACAAAGTAACGAATATTTTTCTTAACTGATATTTCGCAGCACAATCTACCGCTGCAACACCCGTACAAACTTTGTTTCTCGCTACCCTTTATACTGTATTTTGTTGTGGTAAATTCTCATGTTATTGTACAGTACTGACGGAAACGTTTGCAAAAGACCCAGCGAGATGACGCAGATGTAGAAAACTGAACACTGATTCCGAAAAACGACGATCGAACTCCCCATCCGACTATTCAGATTTAGATTCATCATAGCTTCCCCAGGTTGCGTAAGGCTAATGCAGGTATTTCTCATTTAAGAGGTATGTGGGCGATATTCTTGCCCCATTCGAGTTTATGGCGAGCCACTAATGACATCCTTAAACCAAAAATCCCTTCCCTTCTCCTTTGTGAAAATAAAATAAATTTCACATAGGCTAAGCCTCAGTGATTTAAGTACCTTGCAAGTGGGCCACTGTTTTAGAAATTGGACTACCATAGCCAACAGTAACTTTAGACCCTGATTTAACTAAACTACGCAGTATCAATAAACTCATGATCCAGTAATGTATCCTGAAATGCAGTCTGACTTCGAAAAGAAATCATTAAAGAATCAGTACCAATTTTTTTTTTCGTAGGAACATTAACATACACACATTGCAGAGAAATTCTGACACTACAAGTCTACATGCAGGAACTAACGTCAGAACTTATCTTGA
This sequence comes from Schistocerca serialis cubense, assembly GCF_023864345.2. NCBI lineage: Eukaryota > Metazoa > Arthropoda > Insecta > Orthoptera > Acrididae > Schistocerca > Schistocerca serialis. The sequence goes on from NC_064645.1 coordinate 424,047,984, forward strand.
CACCCAAAATTTATAACTGCAAAGAACGGGATATTTAAGAGAAAGAGGTATACCAACTGACTTCATTCTCTGAGCTCCTTGGACCCATCGAGTTCGACAACGACAGTACTATATATTCGTAGAAATATGCAATAAATGATGTAGGAAAACGAAATGTAAAAGACGGAATACTGAAATGGAGTAATATATAGACTTTGGATCAAACAATAGTGTACCCAAACCACTTGGTTTTTACTCCACCAAAGCATACAACAACCTGAAGTGCAGGAGGGAACGACAAAACCGAATGTATAATACTTCGGACTGAAAGACTTCAACATGATCTAGTAACCAGTTTCCAACTTAGGAAAAGCACAATGACTCTGAATCTCAGTAATATCCCGGGCTTGTCGATTCACATCCACAATTCATCACAATACAGCACACGAAATGATAGCTAAATATACCGTGAGATACGAGTATCACACGAACGAAATCAATGAAACTAACCCACCAGTCCCCTACCCTCTGCCGCCACTGCCACAACAACTCGCTCCGCCGGCCGCTGTGACCGAGCGGTTCTAGGCGCTTCATTCCGGAACCGCGCTACTGCTATGGTCGCAGGTTCGAATCCTGCCTCGGGCATGGATGTGTGTGATGTCCTTAGGTTAGTTAGGTTTAAGTAGTTGTAAGACTAGGGGACTGATGACCTCGGATATTAAATTCCACAGCGTTCAGAGGCATTTGAACAACTCGCTCGATAATCCGGCACAAAGTCTGATGTTAAGTTACTCCAAAGTATGGGCCAAGCTGTCAAACATTCTCCTTGGTTGGATGGCTGCAAAACTAACTAAAGTTAAATACAGTATCTGGCAGTATCTCAGAGAGACACAACTCAAAGAAATGAAAATTGAAACTCCTGCACACTCTCTTTTTCATTTAATTTATTTACGCAACCTGTTTCGGTGCTCTATTTCACCATCTTCAGGCCCTGTGACACACATAAATTCATAGGAATCCAATCTCGTGTGCAGTCATTACAAGGGCGAATATTAAATACTCGGTGTCCGTAGATCTCTCGTTTACATAACACTATCTCGTTCTTCATCAACCGATGGTCTAATGGGACACAGAAACTAATTGCATAAATAAATTAAATGCAAAAGAGGCGGCTGCAGGTGTTTTAACATCCACTTCATATTGAATATCTGAAGTCCTTATAACCTTCTCATACATGGATGGACATGCAAAGAAAACTCAAAGAGTCTGCAATACATGACGATACTGGTTAGCGAATCTTTTTTTCTTTTTCGAAAACATGCGAAGACTAGATCGCCAATTACAGAAACAAAAATGTAGCAAGAACTGAGAGAGTAGTTTAACACGCAACTTTCAACAGGATGATGAGCAATTAAAATCATAGATAAATATAGTCGGGATGGAACAATGATAATGTTGAAATGTCCTTAATTAAGGTGCATTTTTACTTTTTGCATGCAAAGGAATTTTGTTCAACTGTCGTCAATGGTTTCTTTAATTCTGAAAATACGGATAGTGCGTAAGTCGCATATTGAAGAAAAGCCAACAGTTTCTCTATGACTGACGCCCTATCGATGACGCGGTGATTCAGTTCAGCTCAACAGAATGGTTACGCCATGTATTGTAATACAGTTTCTAATTTTACTGTCGGGCCCTTGTCCCTTATTCGTTTTAGATCATTGTAATAGCTTTTCAATTGCAGATGCGCTACTACCAGTCTCTCCCAGTGCGGCGGCTAAATATTGTTACGATAGAGTAAATACTTTTTTTTTAAATGCAGAATTTAATAATTCGGATTTCTGTATTGGTAAAAGTAGCTTAATTTATTGTCTTCTGCTAATGACACAAAAGCAAATTACGTACACCGGCTGCCATGAATGGAAGATGTACCAGCACCCGTCGGTTGCGAGGATAAATACGTTGGTAGGAAAGAAAGTTGTCGGAACAATAAGGGCCGTTGCTGTCCCACTTCCCTCGCGCGAAGTTCGCAACAGGTAGTGAGGCAATGGGATTGGTAGTGGGGGAAGTTGCGGGCAGGAGAGGGGGAGGGAGGAGGTGTGGGAGGGACTGCGAGTCGCGACCTCTGACAGCGGACCGTCCCGAGCAAAGCCCGCAGATAGGTCAGATAAACGGACGCGCCCAGAGAGCGGCCACGAACAATGTTATCTCTGCCCTGGCAATTAGTGCTTATCTTTGGCGTGGAAAAGGAATGTCGTAATGGACAGTATCCTGCGGAAGAGCGGTCGGTACGCGTCTTCTTAAAGGATCTCTCCGCAGGTGGTCTACACAAAATGTAGCTACTGCAGGAAGGCCCTCTTAGCGTCAGTTTCTTAGACTGATATCATTCGCAATACTTAGAAGCCATATTTACCATTACTCGACGTTGACTATTTAAAAAATATGAAAAGGTAGCGGTATTTGAAAACTTTTTCATATCAATCGTAATCATCGGAAAATGAGTGCTGGTGCTCTGTTGAAACAAAGAGAGATGTTACTGGTCCATATATTCAATTTGACAATCTGAACGCCTTCGAAAATGAATGTGTACAAGTCGGAAATCTTTGCAGTCAGTTCATGAAGAAAAGCACTGTGGAGCTATGGTAAGTATTTTTCCTGTAAATAACAATCCCACAGCAATCCATTCCATTATATCGTTTCAGGCCACATAAGGACCACGTTAAGATAATTGTTTATTGCTCTTTTCCTTCATACTTCTGTCCTTCTCCTAAACTCTTTAAGTTTTTTTCGGTAAGAGGTCTTTTTCTCTAACCTGACCGTTAGAGTCTAGTCTTCCTTTTTGTTTTATCTTATGAAGACCTTTGAATTTCTCGACTTCTAGTCTGTATTTGTCTTCCTTTTAACACGCTTCTTCTAAGTCATTTCTGTATTGCCTCCTCATCCATTTTCTTTGTCTGTTTTCCCATTTTGGGAGAAAGTATGGATATTCTTTGTTAATCTGTTTTTCTCCATTCTCTTTAAATGTCCATAGAGTTAACATGTCATTTCCTGATCTCATCTGTTATTTTAGAGCAGAATGAGTATATTTCCTTATTTAGTCTCAAGATCCAATTGCCAACATTGTTCTGTAGCAGATCTAATATTTTTCGAAAGATTTTCTGCAAAGGCCAAACAATTAATTGCCTCTTTTTATCTTTCCCAGGCCTTCTAACGCCATATTACATTCAGGTAAAAGTAGTCTTCCCGACCCATAGAGGATTTCCGGTTTTACAGCCGTATTATAGTGCCTTAATATAACATGTCTGGAGAATAATTTTTTTGTTGTACAGGTTTTTCACTTTCACGTATGAATGCTCTTTTCATTTTAAAAAGTCTGATTTTAATTGATTTTTTTCACTTCTTGTGTTTATACTCTCAGCCAGTCCATTTTCTTCCTGTATCTATACTTGATTTTTTTAATATTCTTGCTAAGTTCTCTTCATTGGTCACGTACGAGTATTCTGTCTTTTCAAACGATGTTTGAAGGCATGCCTTTTCAGCTGCTTCCTTCAGACGTTCCAGTCCTTTCTTGGTACTGCCGAAGGCTCCATCCCGTGATACCCCGCCGTTGAGTACCCATAAGCTCCAATCACACACAGGGTTCCGTCTATTATCACAAGAGAGTCTGCAATGGCTAAACATTTTATTCCTTCTTTCGATTTAGCCACATTTATTTAACTATATTTTTGTTTTTCTTCTTCTAATTGCTATTCTATTACAAATTTTTTCAGCATACAGTTGAACAATAGTTGTGAAAAACCGCCCCCTTCTCTGACAGGTGATACAATTTGGAAGGGACGAGAAGTTGTTCCACGAAATTTAACATTAGATTGTTCGTATGAATTTGTCTAGTTATTATCTGAGTTTTCCCATCTACTGAAAATTCTTTCAAGGTTTCGATGACGCAGTCTCTGTCTATCGAATCACATTCCGTTTTGAAGCAATTTTTAATTTTTAATTATTCGTTCACTAGTATTTTCACGATCGTAGCCCTATCTTCCAGTTGCAATGTGGCAATAATAATGCCAGACTTCAGCGTAACAGCTTGGCTGATATAAACGAGACTGAGTGCTTGAGAATGGGGCTGCTACTCAAAAAACAAAGCGAAGGAAGAAATAAAAAGAAGCAATAAATGTGTAAATCTGGAACTGTTGTTTGCAGGTTCGTCGGATGGTTGGTTGGCTGGTTGGTTAGTTAGCTAGTCAGGAGGGGGTTAAGGCACTAAATAGCGACGTCATCAGTCCCACTGTCCAGTGATAGTTAATCCGGTTTTGTCACATAAGCCAGAAATTTGATCGAATTGTGATAATGTGCAGGAGTTTCATTGAAGGTAATAGTTATATCATAGATGAATAATTTAAAGAGAGGCAAGAGCGTATGATTCGGACATTCCGCAGGTCAGAGAGGGATAAATACTTTATCAGCTACCGTTCCCCATAAAACATGTTCCTTCTAAAATGATGGGGAAGATCATGACTATAGAAGGCATGGCAAGTGATTTAACCTCACAAGCTACATAATAAATGGTGTGAACAAATACATGAGCTAGAGAGCAGTTTGCATCTGCAGAACGCACCTGCAAAATACCAACGAACAGCTATCTGTTCCCTTGACATGATTAGTATTTATTTTTAGGTTAACTGGATAGTGGGCTTTTAGGTTACAGGTGAGGGCAAGTCGTTATTAACTTTGGCAAAGTGAAGTCATTTAATTGTAATTAACTTGGATTTATTGTTTTAGTATACTTTTAAGTAAACGCATAGTAATGTCAAGTTCATTTTTAAACCAAAATGACCAAAAATAATAATTCTTGTGTGACAGGTAATTGTTAATTTAGAAAAAGACATGACTCAATGTTCCAGGGCCAAGAACCTCACTCAGAAATGAATCAGTAAATGCCCTTGAACATCAAAGTTAATGATTCATTTGCAACGGTGAAGTAATATCATTGTACTGCGTGGAATTATTGAAGTCTTATTTACTTATGGCCCTGTCTTGACAGAGATATTAATGTTTATTGCTATTGCGGTTGCAAAATGTGAGCGCGGTAAGTATCGTATTCCTCAGCGATTATTTTCGATCGTACTGATGGCATAACTCTAATAGCACAAAATACTTCATAATGGTAGGGACGTAGAAACGTTTTTATGTTCCAGAAACATATTGAAAAGACTATGTATTGCTTCTAGAGCTGAGTTCCACTCTGCGTTTGATTTGAATCATAATCAACTATAAGACAAAACGTAACATTTGCAAAATATGTGAGTTGGAAATCTACGGTTACCTTTGCAAAATAACGTAAAATATGTTATTTAAAGTTGTGTATATTTCTCATATGCTTCAGCCTAAGTTCCAGATTCTCTCCTATAACCTCGAGCCTGCTAAATTATTCACCATCCGATGTAGCGTTACTTTGTGCTACGCGACATAAATAGTCTACGAACGAAACGAAGCAGTAAGAGCAATGAAAGGTGAAATTAACTGGCACGTTCACGCACCTGGCATGTTGCACGGGAAAAAATGGAGCTACGCACTCGCAAATTGCCGCTCAATTCAGTTTAAATCACTTTTGATGGAAAATTTGTTTCAGCCAATAATACTAATTTTAATGCGATTTTTATTTTGTTTCGTAGAGGAGAAAGAGCGAGTATTTTTAATGCTTCATTTGAGCTCACAGAACGCAGAACAGGAGCCTTTTGTATCAATGACCCCTCGTTCGTCCTAAGCACACATGTTGACATCTACCTAAGACAGGTTAAAATGCTTCCGAAAATGGGTGTCAGTGAAGTGAGCAGTAATTTATAATATTCTGTAGCCAGTAGGACACGATATCAGCATCCACTCAGAATTACTAACCGAGATACAGTTTAAATGAGAGAGGCGTATTCATACCGATGAGAGTTCATCTTGAGGAAGGTATTTTGAAAATGTCTCTAAACGACGGAAATGACACTTTCTTCCACAAGGAAAACGCACATTTTCTTCCATGGTCTTGACCACATAAGCTAGTCCGCAGTCTCCAATTAACTTAATGCAGTGTTATAAACTGCAATGTTGAACTACAGCAGAAGTTCTAAAACTGTCTGAATGTGCCCATCCTGTACTGCTAGGTGCCTTGTAAACTATATTTGAGTGATAACACAGTGTTCAGTGTACCGCCTTCTTCTTCCCTTTTTTGTCTGCCAACAGAAAATTCCTGAAAGTGAATTATTGATCGGCAGGGGAAAGCAATACATTAGAAGACGAATGGGTAGCTTTTAGTAGTGAAATAGTGAGGGCAGCAAAGAAACAAACAGGTGAAAAGACAAGATCTAGCAGAAGTTCTAGACTAACACAGGAGATACTGAGCTCCAATCATGAAAGGAAAAAACAAAAAGGCAGCAAATGAAGCAGGCGAAATGGAATACAGATGTCTATGAGCTGATACTGACAGAAATTGCAAAATGACGAAGCAGGAATGATTGGAGGAGAAATGCAGAGCTGTAGGATCATGCCTGACTATGGGAAAAATAGATGCCGTCAATAGGAAAATGGAAGAAAATTTTGGTGAGAAGTGAAATACACTGCACAAAAGAAAAACAGGTCCCTTTTTTGAAACCCCGTCATTTTACTCCAGTGCGCAACGCAGTAGTGAGAGACGTGGATCAGAGGTGCCCTAGAACCTTCCTCTATAAGGATGCAAAAGCTTGGCGCCCTGCAACATCACCCACGGGTTCGGCGACGCTTATACAGCAAGGTGTTGATAAAAGCGAGAAAAAGGGGAGAGCTCAGAAACTGCCGAGGGGTGGGTTGTAATGTGAGTTAATGATGTCACATTGACACCAAACTTCACCACAATTCCTACCCCCCCCCCCCCCCCCCGCGAATGTATCACACGATGAGAAGGTCTTGACCCCAACTCATTACCCACATCTCACTCCTTATCTTGGCGACACTGCAGTGGAGGCCAGAATCGAGACCCCCACCGTCAAAGTCACGCGGCTATCTTACGGGTAACCACACCACCAGACAGAAACGGCGCGAAAAGGAGTGGCATAAAGGGAATCAGTGAAACCAATTCTTTCCTTGGAGCGTCCACTTACACACTAAGCCGTGCACGGCTCGTGTTCATGCCATTTATTGTTTGTCACCTTCTATTACCATACTGCCGCCTCGTTTCCTTATTCCATTTACTGCCGTCACTAACTTCCTGCCTTACTTGCCCGTAAGTGGCAGCAGCAGCGCGTATCGATAAGTGCACTGTCGTACCATCGCTGGAGCGACCGATAGTATTTCCGGGTCGTCGTGTGTCTGGCAGTAAGTTAGAGACGGACCAGCAGTGCAGTCGGGACGCAGCAGCAGTGAAGTCAGCGACGGAGCGCCGGTGAGGCGCCGACAGCCAGTGCTCGCCGACCACTGGCGACACACATGAACTGTCCGAGCGACGGAGGGAAATTGGAACAGGACGACCGTTGGTTGGTCGTTCGGTTGGTCTTCTCATCGACCGACGTATAGTTGGTCCTTTCACCGTTGGTCTCTTGGCGTGGAGCAGCGAGGAAGTCTCCGAGGCGCATGTCTGGCTCGGGGCCGCTGGCAGCGTCCACGCGAGATCGGAGTGTGAGGTGCTGTTCCCATTACTACGAGGTCCGTGGCTCACTCATCCCGGACACGAAAGTTGAGTCTTTACTTAATCTACCAGCCAGCTCCTACTATTCACATTGTGTCGTTCGAATTTCGTTGTGGGCTGTTGGAACATTCCCGCGAGCAACAATGTGTGTTTTCAAGTTGGCGAAATTCTAGCCTCCCTCCTGTGTAATTTAACTTAACTTGATTATTTCTGAATTGAAGTGCACCAGCGGAATCTTCTGCCTTTTGGCCATAAACGTTCCGATTACCTGCCCTGGCCATTGACATAAATTCAGGCAGTGTATTTTCCTGTCCAGTATGGCGTGTAGTTTGACAGCCGAATGTGTAATTGGTTGGGGACGCTGATACCTTCTGCGTTGTTCCATTGAACTCCCTGTTGTGTGGTGGTCGGGTGGAGCGGAAGTTATCATGTCGCTTGGTCCGTTGACTGTCTGTTGGTTGGGTTGCCGTTGGATTGAGAATTGTTGGGCCGACTGCCTGTCTCACCTAAACAAGCGTTAGTGTTTGAATTCCAGGCCAACCCTTGGAAACTTCTGAGCGCCGTTTGATGTGCTGCCTTTTCTTATTTGCCCTTGTTGTTTGTTTATGTATGGCTTCTAGCCGATTTTAAATTAAAGGTGTTTCGCCCTTAAGGCGTGAAATTGAATGGCGTATTTAGCCGTGAAGTAAGTTCTAATGTTTGGCTTGGTCTGTTTTTAATGTTTCCTTTACTCTTGTAATGTTTGTCAAATGAAGAAAGTAGTACGTTCGAGTGCAACTGACAGCCACTCATTTTGGCCCCTTTCCACAGATTAAACTATCTGTCCTGTCCTGTGGGTAGAAGCAGGGGGTATCACACACATTTAGCGGCCGAACACAACGGTTTGCTGTGTGGTGCGCAACAGGACAACGTTCTTCACAACCTTCAACACCGCCTATCTCCCCCGGAGGATTCAGCGGTTCTCTAAGAACAATGAGTGCCTGCAACTCCAATAAAAATAGTCTGACCTCTCTGACATTATGTGAGAACGCAGTTTTTCCTCTAGTGTACAGGAAGAAAACACTAGGGGCCATTAAAAACGATTCGATTTGAACGTCGTATCTGAAGCAGAAAGGCTGTTAATGATTTTGCAGCTACCTTATTTCGCAACCTCCTGAGACAAGTACGCGACACACGTCTGAATAAAATGACAAAGGGTTCCTCTAAGACCACCCAGGTCATGAACTTCCCTGGTGCCACCTGCAGACCTTTGTTGAGCACTTTGGAAATATATCTTTAGAATGACAACCATACACTGACTCCCAGGCACCTGTGGGTCAGGCATCTCCTGCTGCGATCTCCAGCTGAGTGGTGCTGCATTGCTTCCCTAGCATCTGGTTGCGGGCGTGTGCAATCTGGGGGAAATTTAAGGGGTTTCCAGCCAATAAGATAGTTCGAATTGGTCAAGAGTTGTCGCTCTACAGGTACGTTTTTAAAGTGCTCACAAAAGATGCTTGGGTGCCACTGGGGGTTTTGCCGAATTGGAGGGTTTAGAGGGACCGTTCGACATTTTAGTTACACATCTGCTAACGTTGTACCCTCCCCGTTCTGATATCAAGATGGTAGTGAAACATGAGGACCACGAAAGAATTAACACCTTACGCTGCTTCGGATAACGTTCACATTTCGCCGAATACCCTTAACGGTCGCTAGTAGCTTATCCCTGTACACTAAAGCAAAAATTGGCGTCTCTGTTCACTCCAGAGGGCTCAGATCATGTCCATCGGAGTTGCAGCCCCACTGTATTCCTAGAGAAGGACTGCATCATCTGGGGAATGTCTGCAGCCTCGAAGGTTGTCTAAATCGTCGTCGTCGACGTCCTGTTGCACGTCAGACTGTAAACTGCTGTTTTCGGTCGCAAGATGTTCATATACGAACGCCCTAGGGGAAGGTGTGATTTCGTTGACGCCTTCTATGCCATCTCCTGAAGCCTTTTGTATCGGTTTTGAGCCGCGCGGGGTAGCCGAGCGGTCTAAGGCGCCTTTTCACGGTCCGTGCGGCTTCCCCCATCGAAGGTTCGAGTCCTGCCTCGGGCAGGGGTGTGTCTGTAGTCCTTAGTGTTCGTTAGTTTAAGTTAAATTAAGTAGTGCGTAAGCTTAGGGAGCGATGACCTCAACAAAAAAAAATGGCTCTGAGCACTATGCGACTTAACTTCTGAGGTCATCAGTCGCCTAGAACTTAGAACTAATTAAACCTAACTAAACTAAGGACATCACACACATCCATGCCCGAGGCAGGATTCGAACCTGCGACCGTAGCGGTCGCTCGGTTCCAGACTGTAGCGCCTAGAACCGCACGGCCACTCCGGCCGGCGATGACCTCAACAGTTTGGTCCCATAAGACCTCACGACAAATTTCCAAAATTATCGACTTTCAGCATCGGCGTGTCTGAAACGTTTTCCTAGGCCACCCGTAAGAAAACCACGTGATTTCAGCGCTGGGTGTCGCGGTTGTAATCTGCATTGCTAAGGGGTCAAGATAAGGAGTCAGATGTGGGTAAGGGGGAGGGGAAGTTCACGACCTATCCCACTGTATGACACGTCCGTGGTGGCGTTGGGCAGAATTGTTGTTATATTTGACCCACCTTACACCTCACATGAACTTCTGAGTTCAGACGTTCTTTTCGCATATGTCGACAATACCCTGTTGTTTGGATCTTCGGCGCGTGACATCGCGTGGCGCTACACTTTTCCACCCTATTAACCAGTAAGTTTGCAGGCCATCTTTTGGGTACAATGGAGGAAACTGACGTGAATCAGAAATTTTTGAGATCATTCCTCTTGGAGAGCAGTCTGTTTTATCACTTGGCATTTGTGGAGTCGTAGTGCCTGCTCCGTTCACACTCATCGTCTACCATCATGGTGTGAGGTCTGAAGATGGTCTAAAACAGGCCTAAACCTGTAACCTCATGTAGAAAAAGAAATTTCTCGCGGTGGTGACGTTCATTTTTAAGAAATTGACGGAGTTAAAAAAAAATTACCCTATGCGTGGTGTAGCTGAGTGAATATCAAGAGTTCTGAAAGTAAGGCACTCCTAAGTAGAGAAGGGAGGGGTTAAAGGCTGATGCACATAAAGGATGTATACAGAAATAAACTGGGGTACACGGGCGAGATAAAAGGTATAGATGCACATAACACCATAATCGAGATAATAGAAATTATCTTTTTAATTTTTAGTATTTGAAATAAAAAATGTAATTTACATGTGCAGGGTGACAGTTGTTGAACTATATGAAAGAAACGTAAATTAGCTACAAACTAGAGTGTGCACATAATTTATGGAACATTTAAAGGTCCATACAGATGTTCTGCTTTATGTCTGACATGTTCGATATGCCTGCCATCACTGACGATGATGTGGCGCAGTCGAATTTCGAAATTGTGCATGAACCGCTGAAGTGTCGGAACATCGATGCTGTCTATGACCTCCTGAAGGGCTGTTTTCAGCTCAGAAATGGTTTTGTGTTTATTGCTGTACATCTTGTCTTTAATATAGCCCCATAAAAGCAGTCGCATGTGTTCAGATCGAAGTGACCGTGCGGTTCTAGGCGCTGCAGTCTGGAACCGCGAGACCGCTACGGTGGCAGGTTCGAATCCTGCCTAGGACATGGATGTGTGTGATGTTCTTAGGTTAGTTAGGTTTAACTAGTTCTAAGTTCTAGGGGACTAATGACCTCAGAAGTTGAGTCCCATAGTGCTCAGAGCCATTTGTTCAGATCCGGAGAACATGGCGGCCAATCGAGGCCCATGCCACTGGCCTCTGGATACCCCAGAGGGTCCCCAAAGTGCTCCTCCAGGACATCAAACACTCTCTTGCTTCGATGCGGTCGAGCTCCGTCTCGCATGAACCACATCTTGTCGAAATCAGGGTCTGTGTGGATAATGGGTATGAAATCATCTTCCTAAACCTTCACGTACCGCTCGCTAGTCACCGTGCTATCAAGGAATATCGCATTGATTACTCCGTGACTGGACATTGCACACCACATAGTCACCCGTTGAGGGTGAATATACTTCTCGATCGTGAAATACGGATTCTCAGTCAGACAAATGGACCAATTTTGCTTATTGACGAAACCATCCAAATGAAAGTGGGCTCCGTGGCTAAACCAAACCTTGCATGCGCCTACTAATTCCCATCATGCATCACCAGAAGCTATGATGATTTTATTTGACGTAATTCAGTAATTGTCACCCTGTAGAAAAATGTAGGAAACACTACAGCAAACAATGCCATTCCAATGTAGATCACTAAAATTTTCTTAGTGTTATAATCTACACTGAAGCACCAAAGACACTGGTATAGGCTTGAATACTCAAATACAGAGATATGTAAACAGAGAGAATACGGCCCTGCAGCCGGCATCGATTATATAAGACAACAAATGTCTGGCACAGTTGTTAGATCGGTTATTGCTGCTACAATGGCAGGTTATCAAGATTTAAGTGAATTGGGACGTGTTTTGGCCGGCGTATGAGCGTTGGGACACAGCATTCTCAAGGTACGATGAAGTGGGGATTTTCCCGAACGACCATTTCAGGAGTGTACTGTGAATATCAGAAATCCGGTAAAACATCAAATCTCCGATATCGCTGCGGCCAGAAAGAGACCCTTCAAGACCAAAGACAACTGAAGAGAATCGTTCAGCGTGTCAGAAGCGCTACCCTTCCGAAAATTGCTACAGATTTCAATGCTGGGCCATCGAGAAGTGTCAGCGTGAGAACCGTTCAACGAAACATCATCGATATGGACTTTCGGAACCGTAGCCACACTCGTGTACCCTTGATGGCTGCACGGCACAAAGCTTTACGCCTCGCCTCGGCCCGTCAACAGCGACATTGGAGTGTTGATGACTGGAAACATGTTGTGTGGTCGGTGGAGCCTCGTTTCAAATTTTATCGAGCGGATGGACGTGTACGGGTACGGAGACAACCACATGAATCCATGGATCCTGCATGTCAGCAGGAGACTGTTCAAGCTGGTGGAGGAGTGGGGAGTGTACAGTTGGAGTGATATGGGATCCCTGAAACGTCTGAATACGACTCTGACACGTGACAAATGCGTGAGCATCCTGTCTGATCACCTGCATCCATTCATCTCCATTGTGCATTTCGACGGACTTGGAAAATTCCAGCAAGACAATGCGACACCCCACACTTCCAGAATCGCTCCAGGAACACTCTTCCGAGTTTAAACACTTCCACCGGCGCTACAGTCTGGAACCGCGCGACCGCTACGGTGGCAGGTTTGAATCCTGCCTCGGGCATGGGTGTGTGTGATGTCCTTAGGTTAGTTAGGTTTAAGTAGTTCTAAGTTCTATGGGACTGATGACCTCAGAAGTTAAGTCCCATGGTGCTTAGAGCCATTTGAACCAATTTTTAAACACTTCCGCTGGCCACCAAACTCCCCAGACATGAACATTATTGAGCACACCTGGTATGTCTTGGAACGTGCTATTCGGAAGAGATCTCCAACCCCTCGTACTCTTGCGGATTTATAGAGAGTCCTGCAGGATTCATGGTGACAATTTCCTCCAGCACTACTTCAGACATTAGTCCAGTCCATGCCACGTCGTGCTGCAGCACTTCTGCGTGCTCGCGGGGCTCTAAACGATATTAGGCAGGTGTACCAGTTTCTTAGGCTTTTCAGTGTATATTTTACTCAAATGTCAGATGGTAGGCTCCTGTTTTTACAGTACTATCGCCGAATGAATAATCTGTACTCACAGTGAATTAAGTATTTCCCCGTTTCTTTCAATGCGAGTGAACTGAGGAAAAAGTTACAAAATTATAATATTATTGGATGTGATTTTTGAGTACTTTGTCGAACCACTCATGTGTTAAAATCTTGTGTACGTGCAAAACGCAAACCTGAGTTCAACATTTCGTGCAGAAACCTGACCGTGAACCTTTTTGCGATGGAGATACCAGTACTGGAGATTCGTGTTGATTCCTATGCCTGTCGCCCCGTACCGTTCTGTCACAAACAGTTACAATATGCACCGATCCACTGCTAACTGAGAATTACTCCATCCGCAATGCGCACGCATTATGCGAGTGCCCTACGCGAGACATGTAGCATCGCTGTTGACAAGTCGGGGATATGACGCAAGTGAATGCCGCATCCGCGGGGTCTGTCCTTCATGACAAGTGAAGGCAGCCTTACCATTAGCGGAATGAGATGAGGGCACGCTTCTGTGTAATTGTAGTACCATGTCAGCGACCTGCTGTGGAAGCGCTGGGGTGTTGTTCAGTAATTTACTGAATGCGTTGAGGCAGACGGGCACCCGCCGAGGCACTTGCGTAAACAGGTCGCCGGTGTCTTTCAGCGAGGAGGAAGATGCGGAGAAGCGTAACCTTCGCAATGTCACTGGCATCATCTCTGCCACACACGAGCACTTGTGTGGTAATTAGCAGGAAAACAACAATGTTTAAGAAACTTTATACCTCAGAAGGAAGTTTCACACGACATTTCTTGGATGAGATATACTCAAACTCCTGGCCAAGCTAGACTTGAGTAAACCTCAGACTTTAAACGATTTCTTTCATCGTAATTATAAGGAACAAATTACTGTCGCGGCTGTTAAAATATATGAAGGATAGGGGGCGGTAGGGAGTGACTTTAATAACGAAAGACTGTGATAAGTCTCGCCTACCTACGTCATTGTAACGACACGAACAGTTCGCAGAAGTCGCGTCTGCTTTCACAGATTATGTAACTGTCTGCTATGGAGGAACTTTTATAGCCCAACAGCACCCTGTGGAAACGAGTACCTCTCTGAAGGCTCCCAACGTCGAGGAACCGCTTCCACGTAACAGCAAGGCTGCAGAGGCGGTTGCCGTTGAAACTGTTATTGCACAGTTTGACATCCACGGCTTTAAAAGTGCTGTATCGCTTTGGAGGGCCGTGGATGGTATCATAAAGCATATTTTTATGGTTTCTGGTTGTTTTAGGTGAAGCTAAACTAGACTGGAGGTTCAGTCACTCGCTCTATCACGAGATAATCCTTATCTATTTACACCAAATCGCGTATACACTGACGTGACAAAAGCCCTGGGATAGCGACATGCATATATACAGGTGGTACTGTAATGTACAGAAGGTATAAAGGGAAGTGCATTGCCGGAGCTGTTATTTGTACTCAGCTGATTCATGTGAGGCGGTTTCCGTCGTGTGACCGCATGACAGGAATTAAGAGACTTTGTATGCGGAACGGTAGTTGGAGCCAGACACATAGGAGATTCCATTTCAGAAATTGTTAGGGAATTCAATATTCCCAGATCCACAGTGTCAAGAGAATGGCAAGGATACTAAATTTCGGGCCTTACATCTCACCACGGACAACGGAATGGCACACGGCCTTCACTTAATGACATAGAGTTATCAGTGCTACTGACAAACTGCACTACATTAAACATCCGCAAAACAGCACGACATCGCCTGCAGCGCGTCTTCTGGGATCGTGACCATGTCGGTTGGGCGCTAGACGACTGAAAAACCTTGATCTGGTCGGATGAGTCCCTATTTCACTTGGTAAGGGCTGATGGTAGGATTCGAGTGTGCCGCAGACCTCACTAAGGCCATGGACCCAATTTGTAATCAGGTCATTGTGCAAGCTGGTGGTGGCCCCATGATGCTGTGGGCTGTGTTTACATGGAATACACCGAATCCTCTGGGTCCAACTGGACCGATCATTGACTGGAAATGGTTATATTCGGCTACTTGGGGACCATGTGCAGCCATGTTCCCAAACCAAGATGGATGGTTGGTTGGTTGTTTTGGGGAAGGAGACCAGACAGCGTGGTCATCGGTCTCATCGGATTAGGGAAGGACGGGGAAGGAAGTCGGCCGTGCCCTTTGAAAGGGACCATCCCGGCATTTGCCTGAAGCGATTTAGGGAAATCACGGAAAACCTAAATCAGAATGGCCGGACGCGGGATTGAACCGTCGTCTTCCCGAATGCGAGTCCAGTGTCTAACCACTGAGCCACCTCGCTCGGTAAACCAAGATGGAACTTTTATGGATGGTAATGCGGCATGTCCCAGGTCCACAGTTGTTCGCGATTTGTTTGAAGAACATTCTGGACAGTTCAAGCGAATGATCTTGCCACCCAGATCGCCCGACATGAATGCCACTGAAATTTTATTGAACACAATCGAGAGATCAGTTCATGCACAAAATTCAGCACTGCAAATACTTTCGCAGCTATGGACGGCCTTAGAGGCAGCGTGGTTCAGTATGCCGTCGTTGGATAAGCAGCTGCAGCAGCAAGTCGTATACTGCTAGCTCACTAATTTGTTACATAGTTTAATTCTTAATTTCTTTGCGTGTTTTTGGTACTTGCATTGTTTAATTCATAAATTTCGGGCGTATTATAGTATTTGAGAGTTGTAGCATCGCGTTTTAGTACCTGAATAGTGTAAATTCGCTTAGTTGTTTGTCTTCTGTTTTTGTTTTGAACGGCCAGTGTCGGTTGGTCACAGTCAGTGTGCTCCCTGCCGTAGTTGGATAAGCAGCTGCAGCAGCAAGTCGTATACTCCTACCTCACTCATTTGTTACATAGTTTAATTCTTAATTTCTTTGCGTGGTTTTGGTACTTGCATTGTTTAATTCATAAATTTCGGGCGTATTATAGTATTTGAGAGTTGTAGCATCGCGTTTTAGTACCTGAATAGTGTAAAATCGCGTAGTCTCCTTCCGCCGCCGAGCAGTGTGTCAGCAGTGCGCAAGTAGCAGCATTACTGCATCTACTAGGCAATCTTGTATTTTAATAACCGTTTAAATATTGTGTCGATTTGTTTGCGCTCTCTGTAGATTAGTTCAGACGTTCTTTGCACAACAGTTTTTAGCATGGATAGGGACTGCAACTGCTGTGTTCGGATGCAGGCTGAGCTGGCATCCCTTCGCTCCCAGCTTCAGGCAGTGTTGGCTTCGGTCACACAGCTTGAGGCTGTTGCCAATGGGCATCACTGTGGGGTTCCGGATGGGGGTTTGTCGGGGACGGCCAGCTCGTCCCACGCATCCCTCGATCGGACTACGACTGTGGTTGCCCGGGATACTGCCGCATTGAGGCTGATCCCTCACCTGTGGTAGAGTGGGAGGTCGTCTCAAGGTGTAGCAGGGGGCGAAAGACATTCCGGAGGGCTGAACGGAAGGCCTCTCCAGTTTGTCTGACGAACCGGTTTCAGGCTCTGTCTCAGGATGATACTGATCTTCGGCCTGACATGGCTGCTTGTCCTGTTCCAGAGGTAGCCCCTCAGTCTGCAAGATCCGGGCGGTCGCAGAGGGTGGGCTTACTGGTAGTTGGGAGCTCCAACGTTAGGCGCGTAATGGGGCCCCTTAGAGATATGGCAGCAAGAGAGGGGAAGAAAACCAATGTGCACTCCGTGTGCATACCGGGGGGAGTCATTCAAGATGTGGAAAGGGTCCTTCCGGATGCCATGAAGGGTACAGGGTGCACCCATCTGCAGGTGGTCGCTCATGTCGGCACCAATGATGTGTGTCGCTATGGATCCGAGGAAATCCTCTCTGGCTTCCGGCGGCTATCTGATTTGGTGAAGACTGCCAGTCTCGCTAGCGGGATGAAAGCAGAGCTCACCATCTGCAGCATCGTCGACAGGACTGACTGCGGACCTTTGGTACAGAGCCGAGTGGAGGGTCTGAATCAGAGGCTGAGACGGTTCTGCGACCGTGTGGGCTGCAGATTCCTCGACTTGCGCCATAGGGTGGTGGGGTTTCGGGTTCCGCTGGATAGGTCAGGAGTCCACTACACGCAACAAGCGGCTACACGGGTAGCAAGGGTTGTGTGGCGTGGGCTGGGCGGTTTTTTAGGTTAGATGGCCTTGGGCAAGTACAGAAAGGGCAACAGCCTCAGCGGGTGCAGGGCAAAGTCAGGACATGCGGGGACCAAGCAGCAATCGGTATTGTAATTGTAAACTGTCGAAGCTCCGTTGGTAAAGTACCGGAACTTCAAGCGCTGATAGAAAGCACCGAAGCCGAAATCGTTATAGATACAGAAAGCTGGTTGAAGCCAGAGATAAATTCTGCCGAAATTTTTACAAAGGTGCAAACGGTGTTTAGAAAGAATAGATTGCATGCAACCGGTGGTGGAGTGTTCGTCGCTGTTAGTAATAGTTTATCCTGTAATGAAATAGAAATGGATAGTTCCTATGAATTATTATGGGTGGAGGTTACACTCAACAACCGAGCTAGGTTAATAATTGGCTCCTTTTACCGACCTCCCGACTCAGCAGCATTAGTGGCAGAACAACTGAGAGAAAATTTGGAATACATTTCACATACATTTTCTCAGCATGTTATAGTCTTAGGTGGAGATTTCAATTTACCAGATATAGACTGGGACATTCAAATGTTTAGGACGGGTGGTAGGGACAGAGCATCGAGTGACATTATACTGAGTGCACTATCCGAAAATTACCTCGAGCAATTAAACAGAGAGCCGACTCGTGGAGATAACATCTTGGACCTACTGATAACAAACAGACCCGAACTTTTCGACTCTGTATGTACAGAAAAGGGAATCAGTGATCATAACGCCGTTGCAGCATCCCTGAATATGGAAGTTAGTAGGAATGTAAAAAAAGGGAGGAAGGTTTATCTGTTTAGCAAGAGTAATAGAAGGCAGATTTCAGACTACTTAACAGATCAAAACGAAAATTTCTGTTCCGACACTGACAATGTTGAGTGTTTATGGAAAAAGTTCAAGCCGGCCGAAGTGGCCGTGCGGTTAAAGGCGCTGCAGTCTGGAACCGCAAGACCGCTACGGTCGCAGGTTCGAATCCTGCCTCGGGCATGGATGTTTGTGATGTCCTTAGGTTGGTTAGGTTTAACTAGTTCTAAGTTCTAGGGGACTAATGACCTCAGCAGTTGAGTCCCATAGTGCTCAGAGCCATTTTTGAAAAAGTTCAAGGCAATCGTAAAATGCGTTTTAGACAGGTACGTGCCGAGTAAAACTGTGAGGGACGGGAAAAACCCACCGTGGTACAACAACAAAGTTAGGAAACTACTGCGAAAGCAATTAGAGCTTCACTCCAAATTTAAACGCAGCCAAAACCTCTCAGACAAGCAGAAGCTAAACGATGTCAAAGTTAGCGTAAGGAGGGCTATGCGTGAAGCGTTCAGTGAATTCGAAAGTAAAATTCTATGTACCGACTTGACAGAAAATCCTAGGAAGTTCTGGTCTTACGTTAAATCAGTAAGTGGCTCGAAACAGCATATCCAGACACTCCGGGATGATGATGGCGTTGAAACAGAGGATGACACGCGTAAAGCTGAAATACTAAACACTTTTTTCGAAAGCTGTTTCACAGAGGAAGACCGCACTGCAATTCCTTCTCTAAATCCTCGCACAAACGAAAAAATGGCTGACATCGCAATAAGTGTCCAAGGAATAGAAAAGCAACTGGAATCACTCAACAGAGGAAAGTCCACTGGACCTGACGGGATACCAATTCGATTCTACACAGAGTACGCGAAAGAACTTGCCCCCCTTCTAACAGCCGTGTACCGCAAGTCTCTAGAGGAACGGAAGGTTCCAAATGATTGGAAAAGAGCACAGGTAGTCCCAGTCTTCAAGAAGGGTCGTCGAGCAGATGCGCAAAACTATAGACCTATATCTCTGACGTCGATCTCTTGTAGAATTTTAGAACATGTTTTTTGCTCGAGTATCATGTCGTTTTTGGAAACCCAGAATCTACTATGTAGGAATCAACATGGATTCCGGAAACAGCGATCGTGTGAGACCCAACTCGCTTTATTTGTTCATGAGACCCAGAAAATATTAGATACAGGCACCCAGGTAGATGCTATTTTTCTTGACTTCCGGAAGGCGTTCGATACAGTTCCGCACTGTCGCCTGATAAACAAAGTAAGAGCCTACGGAATATCAGACCAGCTGTGTGGCTGGATTGAAGAGTTTTTAGCAAACAGAACACAGCATGTTGTTATCAATGGAGAGACGTCTACAGACGTTAAAGTAACCTCTGGCGTGCCACAGGGAGTGTTATGGGACCATTGCTTTTCACAATAGATATAAATGACCTAGTAGATAGTGTCGGAAGTCCCATGCGGCTTTTCGCGGATGATGCTGTAGTATACAGAGAAGTTGCAGCATTAGAAAATTGTAGCGAAATGCAGGAAGATCTGCAGCGGATAGGCACTTGGTGCAGGGAGTGGCAACTGACCCTTAACATAGACAAATGTAATGTATTGCGAATACATAGAAAGAAGGATCCTTTATTGTATGATTATATGATAGCGGAACAAACACTGGTAGCAGTTACTTCTGTAAAATATCTGGGAGTATGCGTGCGGAACGAATTGAAATGGAATGATCATATAAAATTAATTGTTGGTAAGGCGGGTATCAGGTTGAGATTCATTGGGAGAGCCCTTAGAAAATATAGTCCATCAACAAAGGAGGTGGCTTACAAAACACTCGTTCGACCTATACTTGAGTATTGCTCATCAGTGTGGGATCCGTACCAGATCGGGTTGACGGAGGAGATAGAGGAGGAGGAGCTTAGTGTTTAACGTCCCGTCGACAACGAGGTCATTAGAGACGGAGCGCAAGCTCGGGTGAGGGAAGGATGGGGAAGGAAATCGGCCGTGCCCTTTCAAAGGAACCATCCCGGCATTTGCCTGAAGCGATTTAGGGAAATCACGGAAAACCTAAATCAGGATGGCCGGAGACGGGATGGAGGAGATAGAGAAGATCCAAAGAAGAGCGGCGCGTTTCGTCACAGGGTTATTTGGTAACCGTGATAGCGTTACGGAGATGTTTAACAAACTCAAGTGGCAGACTCTCCAAGAGAGGCGCTCTGCATCGCGGTGTAGCTTGCTCACCAGGTTTCGAGAGGGTGCGTTTCTGGATGAGGTATCGAATATATTGCTTCCCCCTACTTATACCTCCCGAGGAGATCACGAATGTAAAATTAGAGAGATTAGAGCGCGCACGGAGGCTTTCAGACAGTCGTTCTTCCCGCGAACCATACGCGACTGGAACAGGAAAGGGAGGTAATGACAGTGGCACGTAATGTGCCCTCCGCCACACACCGTTGGGTGGCTTGCGGAGTATAAATGTAGATGTAGATGTAGATGTATGTGAGAAATTTCGCCTTATACAAGACACCTTTTTTCCCTGTTTTGTTTCATCCACACATGTTTCAGCACTTTCGTGCTATCATCAGTAGGTTTAATTTTTATTTTTAAGTTACATAATGCTATTGTCCATTTATTTTGGTAGCTATTCTGCTACACAACATACATCTTGTCATAGTTTTGAAGCTGTGGTGGGGTCTCCTGCGTTGTTAGCGAAGTAAATAGGCTTATCTCGTGACCTATGGACGCTTGGCACTGCACTTTTTCGATTTCTCAAAACATAGGCAGAGTTGTATATAGACAAGTTGTATATTGTGTAGCAGAATAGCTACCAAAATAAATGGACAATAGCATCATGTAAGTTAAAAATAAAAATACAACACACTGATGATAGCACAAAAGTGCTGAAACATGTATGGGTGAACAAAACAGAAAAAAAAGGTGTCTTGCATAAGGCGGGATTTCTCATCCCATTTTCGTAGCAAGCACAGACATAACAAGAAGAATTGCACCTCAACATGATTATGGCTCAGTATTTCTGCAGAGGACTTCAAACGACTCGTTGCATCCATGCCACGTCTAACTGCTGCAATACGCCGAGCAAAAGGAGGTCCGACACAATATTAGGAGGTACTCCAAGGCTGTTGTCGCCTCAGGGTAGTTCTCACCGGGCTTCATACCACAGCGAAACGGAAAGAAGTATTTAACACGCGGTAAGCTCTGCTATGCACTTTAGGATGGTTTACAGAGTGTGGCTGTAGATGTAGTTGTAGATAACACGGTAGAGAAGAGAGCGGCTTTAAATATCAGTTATTAGTAGTATTTCCGTCTTAAGATTTCTGCAAATAAATACAGTGATACACTGATCTACCAGAACATTATGACCACCAACGTACACTACTGGCCATTAAAATTGCTACACCAAGAAGAAATGCAGATGATAAACGGGTATTCATTGGACAAATATATTATTCTAGAACTGACATGTGATTACATTTTCACGCAATTGGGTGCACAGATCCTGAGAAACCAGTACCGAGAGCAACCACCTCTGGCCGTAATAACGGCCTTGATACGTCTGGGCATTGAGTCAAACAGAGCTTGGATGGCGTGTACAGGTACAGCTGCCCATGCAGCTTCAACACGATACCACAGTTCATCAAGAATAGTGATTGGCGTATTGTGACGAGCCAGTTGCTCGGCCTCAATTGACCAGATGTTTTCAATCGGTGAGATCTCTGGAGAATGTGCTGGCCAGGGCAGCAGTCGAACATTTTCTGTATCCAGAAAGGCCCGTACAGGACGTGCAAAATGCGGTCTTGCATTATCCTGCTGAAACGTAGGGCTTCGCAGGGATCGAATGAAGGGTAGAGCCACGGGTCGTATGACATCTGAAACGTAACGTCCACTGTTCAAAATGCCGTCAATGCGAACAAGAGGTGACCGAGACGTGTAACAAATGGCAACCCATACCGTCACGCCAGGTGATACGCTAGTATGGCGATGACGAATACACGCTTCCAATGTGCGTTCACCGCGATGTCGCCAAACACGGATGCGACAATTATGATGCTGTAAACAGAACCTGGATTCATCCGAAAAAATGACGTTTTTCCATTCGTGCACACAGGTACGTCGTTGAGTACACCATCGCAAGTGCTCCTGTCTGTGATGCAGCGTCAAAGGTAACCGCAGACATGGTCTCCGAGCTGATAGTCCATGCTCCTGAAAACGTCGTCGAACTGTTCGTGCAGATGGTTGTTGTCTTGCAAACGTTCCCATCTGTTGACTCAGGGATCGAGACGTGGCTGCACGATCCGTTACAGCCATGCGGATAAATGGTTCAAATGGCTCTGAGCACTATGGGACTCAACTGCTGAGGTCATAAGTCCCCTAGAACTTAGAACTACTTAAACCTAACTAACCTAAGGACAACACACACATCCATGCCCGAGGCAGGATTCGAACCTGCGACCGTAGCGGTCGCGCGGTTGCAGACTGTAGCGCCAGAACCGCTTGGACACCAGCGGCCGGCCATGCGGATAAGATGCCTGTCATCTCGACTGCTAGTGATACGAAGCCGTTGGGATCCAGCACGGCGTTCCGTATTACCCTCCTGAACCCACCAATTCCGTATTCTGCTAACTGTCATTGGATCTCGACCAATGCGAGCAGCAATGTCGCGATACGACAAACCGCAATCGCGATAGGCTACAATCCGACCTTTATCAAAGTCGGAAACGTGATGGTACACATTTCTCCTCCTTAGACGAGGCACCACAACAACGTTTCACCAGGCAACGCCGGTCAACTGCTGTTTGTGTATGAGAAATCGGTTGGAAACTTTCCTAATGTCAGCACGTTGTAGGTGTCGTCACCGGCTCCAACATTGTATGAATGTTCTGAAAAGCTAATCTTTTGCATATCACAGCATCTTTTTCCTGTCGGTTAAATTTCGTGTCTGTAGCACGTCATCTTCGTGGTGTAACAATTATAATGGCCAGTAGTGTAGTTGTAGATAACGGTAGAGAATAGAGCGGCTGTAAATATCAGTTATTACCGGTCTTTCCGTCTTAAGATTCCTGCAAATAAATATATTGATATACTGATCTGCGAGAACATTATGGCCACCATCGTATGAGCCTTTATAACCACCTCTGGCACGAATAATAGCGGCGATGCGTCCTCGCATGGAAGCAATGGGGCCTAGGTAGGTCGCTGGAGGAAGTTGGTACCAAATCTGCACACTAAAGTCATCTAATTCCTGTAAATCCCAGGGAAGGAGCTGATTCAGATCTGGGGTTTGGTGGCGTGAGAAGGGGGTGGGGGGCGTGGTGGGGGGGGGGGGGGGGGAGGGGGACATCAACTGGAACTCGCCATAGTGTTCCTGTAACAACTCTATCATACTCCGAGCCTTCTGACATGACGCATTCGCTTGCTGAAAAATACCATTTCCGTCAGAAACATGATCGTCATGAAGGGGCGTACGTGGTCTGCAACCATTGCATGATTTTCGTCGGTCGTCATAGTGCCTTGCACGAGCTCCAATGGACCCATGATTCTCACTCGAATGTTCCACGGAGCATAATGGAGCCCCCACCAGCTTATCTTCGTCCCGCAGTACAGGTATCAAGGAGCTGGTCCTCTGGAAGACGTCGGATTCGCGTTCTCCCTTCGGCATGATAAAGATGGTATCGTGATTCATCTGACCATGCCACACACTGCCACCGCGCCAGCGCCCGGTGTCGATGTTCATGTGAACATTTCAGTCGCAGTTGCCAATGTCGTGGTGTTAAAATTGGCACATGAATGGGTCGTTAGCTGCGGAGACCCGGTGTTAGGAGTGTTCGGTGCACTGTACACTGTATGTCCAGACACACTTGCACTCTGCCCCACGACGTCTGGACGAAGTTTTACCTTGGTTTCGTCATGTGTTCAAGACACGCACCACAGCATTCCTCGAACACCCGAAAAATCGTGCAGTTTCCGAAATATTAGTGCCTTGCCTCCAGGCCATCACTCAGATAGATCGCGCTCCTTCTCCATTCTACACAAAGATAGCATGCTCATTGTTACTACATGCACCGTACGTTCGTCTGAGTAGCAGTCATTCCTCTGCAGATGAAGCTGCTATCGCCTGGGCGGGTTTATATCGATTGTAGATCGATGGTTATAATTGTTCTGGCTCACCAGTGTATATCTAGTTTCAACAGTTTCTGACAAGGACTATCTGGATTTTGGATTAAAATATGAAAGACGTATTCCGAAGCAATATGTATAGTGAACGGGACAGAGCCCCATAAGATACAAAACTGAGAAGGTGTTCAGTAACAGTACCTAGCGGTCACGCAGAAAGCAAGGAGTACTGTAGACGGATCATGTTGTGATTTATGATTCTGTGGGGTTACATCTGGCAACACGCAAGGAATTCTGAAGTGATCGGCTTTAAAATATAAGAAGTGGTAGATTATTTACGACTTGCACGAGGAAGGAAACTACAGTGATAAAGAGTCTGAGGATATAAGAGGAATGCAGTATTTGGGTAAAGGCGTAACGTAGCCTTGCAGCATATCCTACACGTCATCATTCGGCACACAGAGCAAACAGTAAGTGGAAATAAGAGGAAATTTAAATAAGGAATGAAATTTCATGTAAATGAAACAAAAACTTAAGGGTTTCAGGATGGCATTTGTAATTCTGTCACAAATAGCTAAGAATTAGGAAGATCCACTGAACGGAATAAGTGCCATCTTGAAGAGGGGTAATAAGATGAGTATGAATAAAATATAACAAGAGTGTTGGAGCAAACTAGTATTCATTCAGGTAATGACACATAAATTAGATTAGAAAACAAGATATTAAAAGCAGTCGACGAGTTTTACTGAAACAGCAAAATACCTGACGGCGCCAGAAGTAAACAGAATATAAAACGCAACCTGGCCATAGCAAGAAAGGCTTTTCGGAAAAAGAGAATGTATTAATACTGAACGAAAATGTGTTGACAAGCCTGTTCTGATATTTTTGTGGAGTGTTGCGTCATATGGGAGTGAAATGTGGACAATAGGGAGTATAGAAGAGAACAGAAAATTTCGAAATATTGTGATACGGAAGATAGCTGAGGATCAGATATATCAAATAATAAAAGAAGAGTTTTTTTTTTCTTTTTTTAATGCAGCCTGTCCCTGAACTTCTCTGTTGTAAAACTTCATGTAAGTTTTCTTCACAGAAATACTACTTTGAATTCAGCTCTTTTGAAATCAGTATAAATGAACACACAAAATTACAGTACTGAATGCAAAACAGGTAAATAAACTAGTGTTAAGTGTTGCAAAACTGACGTGGAGAGCAAAGAAAGCAATTACAGAAAATGGAAAGAAGAGCTCCTTAAAGTTACATTATTGCGAAGGGTAAAAGTAAACCAAGTGTTTTTCGACTACAATTTCTATTACGAACGGTGGAAAACACTTGAAGGTATCTAAACGTATAACAGGAATAATATACTTCTTATAGCGAACGACGTGCCTCAGCGATACAGATAACCGTACCGTAGGTGC
Organism: Schistocerca serialis cubense; assembly: GCF_023864345.2. Classification (NCBI taxonomy): domain Eukaryota; kingdom Metazoa; phylum Arthropoda; class Insecta; order Orthoptera; family Acrididae; genus Schistocerca; species Schistocerca serialis. Next base: position 424,073,817 of record NC_064645.1, read on the forward strand.
AACCACAACGGAGGGGTATCTTTTGAGAGGCCGGACAAACGTCAGGTTCCTGAAAAGAGGCAGCAACCTTTTCAATAGTTGCAGGGGCAACAGTCTGGATGATTGACTGTTCTGGCCTTGTAACATTAACTAAAACGGCGTTGCTGTGCTGGTAATGCGAACAGCTGAAAGCAAGGGGAAACTACGGCCGTAATTTTTCCCGAGGGCATGCAGCTTTACTGTATGGTTAAATGATGATGGCGTGCTCTTGGGTAAAATGTTCTGGAGGTAAAATAGTCCCCCATTCGGACCTTCGGGCGGAGGCTACTCAGCAGGACATCGTTATTAGGAGAAACAAAACTGGCGTTCTACGGACTGTCAGATCCCTTAATCGGGCAGGTAGGTTAGAAAATTTAGAAAGGGAAATGGATAGGCTAAAATTAGATATCGTGGGAATTAGTGAAGTTCGGTGACAGGCGGAAAGAGATTTCTGGTCAGGCGAATACAGGGTTATAACTACAAAACCAAATAGGTATAGTGCAGGACTAGGTTTAATAATGGATAAAAAAATAGGAGTGTGGGTAAGTTACTACGAACAACATAGTGAACGCATTATTGTAGTCGAGATAGACACGAAGTCCACACCTACCACAGTAGTATAAGTTTTTATGCCAACTAGCTCCTCAGATGACGAAAGGATTGAACAAATCTATGACGAGATAAAAGAAATTATTCAGACAGTGATGGGAGACGAAAATTTTATAGTCATGTGTGACTGGAATTCTGAAGTCTCTCTGTATGGTGAACGTGTCACCATATGGTGAGGCTTGACGGCTACGTTCATCACTGGCCTATCCTTTTTTGAGCAGGTTGGCGCTCAGGGAACAAAGACGTGCAGTGTGACTGGCCAGCGTTAATGCGACATGCTTCGGCAGCATGTCATACCCGCCCTGCTGGAGAGATACGCATTGAACTCAAAAGTTTTGCCGGCCGGAGTGGCCGAGCGGTTCTAGGCGCTACAGTCTGGAGCCGCGCTACCACTACGGTCGTACGTTCGAATCCTGCCTCGGGCATGGATGTATGTGATGTCCTTAGGTTAGTTAGGTTTAAGTAGTTCTAAGTTCTAGGGGACTGATGACCTCAGCAGTTAATTCCCACAGTGCTCAGAACCATAAATCAACAGTTTTCATGCAAGTTGGGGCCCCACCGTACATCGCCAATGAACATCACCTGCTTCTCCAAAACACGTTTGGAAATGATCCCATTATCAAAAATGCTTCAAATGGCTCTGACCACTATGGGACTTAACACTTGAAGTCATCAGTCCACTAGAACTTAAAACTATTTACACCTAACTAACCGAAGGACATCACACATATCCATGCCCGAGGCAGGTTTCGAACCATCAACCGTAGCGGTCGCGCGGTTCCAGACTGAAGCGCCTGGAACCGCTCGGTCACTGCGCCCGGCTGATCCAATAATTAGCCGATCGTTTCCAAATACTTGGCCGGCACGATTACCTGATCTAATTATCTGTGATTTCTGGTTGTGGGGCCACCTGAAGGACAGGTTTTACCAGGGGAACATTCATACACGTACTGATCCAAAGCGCAGCATATCAAGAGACGTAGCCAGCATACCTAGGAACATGTTTCGTTCTGCTGAGGAGAAAGCAATCCTGCGCTTTCAGACTCTCGCGGACGCTGAGGGCGGCATATTGAGCCCCTTCTGTAGCAGTAGTGCACCGGTATGTAATAGTATGATGTACCGTAGTAGGACATTAAAAGTATTTCATTAAATTGATTCTACATTACTTCTCCTCACCGTGTCCTTGACATTAATGCAAGTTTGGTACTCGTATGGTAATTAATTGCCGTGTTATAACGTGTTAAACTGGGAAAGTTTAATTATAGCCACCCCGTATAATTACATTTGTCCTCATAGGACAAGTCTTACTCGCACTTCTCTGGCTTATATATGATACATATATGATGATGGTTTGCGGGCAGCTCAACACCGTCGTCATCAGCGCCCATAAAAGTTTCAAATTCTTCCGCTTCCAGTCTCGCCATTTCCCAAATCACGATGAAATGATGAGGGCAACAGAAACACCCAGACACCCAGTCCCCGGGCGGAGAAAATACGCGACTCGGCAGGAAATCGAACCCGGGACCCCGTGACCTTGATCAGCGGCAGCAGCGCTGGCCCCTAGACCCCGAGCAATGGATATATATATACAGGGTGGTCCATTGATCGTGACCGGGCCAAATATCTCACGAAATAAGCGTCAAACGAAAAAACTACAAAGAACGAAACTTGTCTAGCTTGAAGGGCGAAACCGGATGGCGCTATGGTTGGCCCGCTAGATGGCGCTGCCATAGGTCAAACGGATATCAACTGCGTTTTTTTAAACAGGAACCCCCATTTTTTATTACATACTCGTGTAGTACGTAAAGAAATATGAATGTTTTAGTTGGACCACTTTTTTCGCTTTGTGATAGATGGCGCTGTAATAGTCACATACGAATAAGTACGTGGTATCAAGTAACATGCCGCCAGTGCGGGCGGTATTTGCTTCGTGATACATTACCCGTGTTAAAATGGACCGTTTACCAATTTCGGAATGGGTCGATATCGCGTTGATGTATGACTATTGTGATCAAAAGTCCAACGGGCGTGTGTTATGTATGCTGCTCGGTATCCTGGAAGACATCATCCAAGTGTCCGGATCGTTCGCCGGATAGTTACGTTATTTAAGGAAACAGGAAGTGTTCAGCCACATGTGAACCATCAACCACGAACTGCAACAAACGATGATGCCAAAGTAGGTGTTTTAGCTGCTGTCGCGGCTAATCCACACATCAGTAGCAGACAAATTGCGCGAGGATCGGGAATCACAAAAACGTCGGTGATGAGAATGCTACATCAACATCGATTGCACCCGTACCATATTTCTACGTACCAGGAATTCCATGGCGACAAGACAAATTACGGGACGAAGGCAGATTTCTTGCACGCGTTCTAATTAGCGACGAAGCGTCATTCACCAACAGCGGTAACGTAAACCTGCATAATATGCACAATTGGTCAACGGAAAATCCACGATGGCTGCGGCAAGTGGAACATCAGCGACGTGGCGGGTTAATGTATGGTGCGGAATTATGGGAGAAAGGATAATTGGCCCCCATTTTATCGATGGCAATCTAAATGGTGCAATGTATGCTGATTTCCTACGTAATGTTCTACCGATGTTACTACAAGATGTTTCACTGCATGACAGAATGGCGATGTACTTCCAACATGATGGATGTCCGGCACATAGATCGCATGTGGTTGAAGCTGTATTGAATAACATATTTCATGACAGGTGGATTGGTCGTCGAAGCACCATACCATGGGTCGCACGTTCACCGGATCTAACGTCCCCGGATTTCTTTCTGTGGGGAAGGTTCAAGGATATTTGCTATCGTGATCCACCGACAACGCCTGACAACATGCGTCACCGCATTGTCAATGCTTGTGCGAACAACACGGAAGGCGAACTACTCGCTGTTGACAGGAATGTCGTTACACGTATTTCCAAATGGATTGTGGTTGACGGATATCGTTTTGACCATTTATTGCATTAATGTGATATTTACAGGTAATCACGTTGTAACAGCATGCGTTCTCAGAAATGATAAGTTCACAAAGGTACATGTATCACTTTGGAACAACCGAAATAAAATGTTCAAACGTACCTACGTTCTGTATTTTAATTTAAAGAACCTAACTGTTACCAACTGTTCGTCTAAAATTGTGAGCCATATGTTTGTGACCACTACAGCCCATCTACCACAAAGCGAAAAAAGTGTTCGAACGAAAACATTCATATTTCTTTGCGTACTACACGAATAAGTAATAAAAAATGGGGATTCCTGTTTAAAAAAACGCAGTTGATATCCGTTTGACCTATGGCAGCGCCATCTAGCGGGCCAACCATAGCGCCATCTGGTTTCGCCCTTCAAGCTAGACAAGTTTCGTTCTTTGTAGTTTTTTCGTTTGACGCTTATTTCGTGAGATATTTGGCCCGGTCACGATCAATGGACCAACCTGTATATCTGGACATACAGCCCGCTGCCCGGCGAAGCGTGTGTGTATGTGTCACAAAGTGTTCGTAACAGTTTAATGCAGCTAGACGTACGAGACATCCTGGCGCGAGCTACGTTTCACAGTCCTGCTGAGTGCAGCGTCGGCGCTGCGGCCACTGTCAACAGGTGCCGGCGTGTGCGCGGAGGCGGCAGCGGCAGCGGCGGCTGCGGTGGCGTCGGAGGCGGAGGCGGCGTTGCGACAGGACGGGCCGGCGACCGCCTCATCGCGTGCCATTAGCGACCGGTGACGTCAGCGCCGCCTGACCCAGGGGCTCCCAGCGCGCGCACCTCGCCTCGCCTCGCCTCGTGGCGACAGGTCACCGTGTCAGCCCGGCCGCCGTCGCTGGAGGTGAAGGGCTTCCGCCGCGGCCGCTTGTCAACTACGCACATACGTACTGCCTGTCTGTCGGCACAGTGCTACCACGTACAATAGCGTCTAACAACATGTAGAGACAACGGATAAATTTCAAGAGTTGTGTGCAAGACTGTTTTTCTGCAACCACATACACACTGAAGCGCCAAAGAAACAGTTGTAGGAATGGGTATTCAAATGTAGACATATGAAAACAGGTAGAAAACGACGATACGGTCGGTAACGCCTATATAAGACAACTAGTGCCTGGCGCAGTAGATATATTGGTTCTAGCAGTAGTGGATACCAAAAGATCCTGAGGGAGAACTGTGTTCTAGCAGTAGTGGACACCAAAAGATCCTGAGGGAGATCCCAGCAGAGGGGTCGAAATGTCGAACATTTTAGAAGAAACATGACGCGGCCTAATAACCCAGAAGATTTTAACTTCAGTGACAACGGCCACGAAAGCCTGCAGACTTACATAATATTTAAGTGAGTTTGAACGTGGTGTTATAGTCGGCGCACGAGCGATGCAACACAGCATCTCCGAGCCAGCGATAATGGGTGGATTTACTCTTACGACCATTTCACTAGTGTACCGGGAATATTAGGAAACATGAAATTCCCGAGATCCCTGGGGCCGGAAAGAGATCCCGCAAGAACGGGACCAACAACGACTGAAGAGAACCGTTCCGACTCACAGAAATGCAACCCTTCTGCAAATTGCTGCAGATTTCAATGCTGCCCCTATCAACAAGTGTCAGCGTGCCAACCATTCAACTAAACATAGTTGTTATGGGCTTTCGGAGCCGAAGTCGCACTTGTGTACCCTTGATGACTGGACGACACAAAGATTTACGCCTCGCCTGGGCCCGTCAACAGTGACATTAGACTGTTGATGGCTGGTCTGGTCGGAGGAGTCTCGTTTCAAATTGTATCGAGCGGATGGACGTGTAAGGGTACAGAGACAACCACGTGAATCCATGGACCCTGCATGTCAGCAGGTTGGTGGAGGCATTGTACTGTAATGGTGTGGGGCACGTCCATTTGGAGTTATGTGGGACCCCTGAGACGTCTGGATACCACTCTGACAGGTGGCGTCTATGTAAGCATCCTTCCTGATCAGCTGCAGCCATTAATGTCAACTGTGCATTCCGAAGGACTTGAGCATTTCCAGCAGTACAATACGACGCCCCATAGGTCCAGAATTACTACAGAGTGGCTCCAGGAACACTATTCTGAGCTCAAACACTTCCGCTGGCAACCAAACTCCCCAGACGTGAACATTATTGAGCATATCTGGGATGCCTTGCAACGTGATGTTTAGAAGAGATGTCTACCCTCTCGTTCTCTTACGGATTTATGGACAGCCCTGCAGGATTCATGGTGTCAATTCCCTCCAGCACTACTTCAGACAGTAGTTGAGTCCATGCCACGTCGTGTTGCGGCACTTCTGCGTGATCGCGAGGGCCCTTCGCGATATTAGGCAGGTGTACCAGTTTACCAGTTTGTTTGGCTCTCCAGTGTATATACTAAATTCCAGTCAGGCTCTTGGACAAAATGCATTCTGGCAGATACTACCAAGTACTTCTGGACCAAAATATTAGATTGATGCATAAGTTCGTAGCGTGTTTGTTTTGCATACTGGTATGCCGGTTGTTGTGGGTTTATTTACCGCTTGGCATTTTTAATTTGTAATTCGCTGTTACTATTTGATTTTACATATTGTCATTTTTGATTCGGAGATCATGAGTGGAACTTTGGACGCTAAAAAGTGGAGTCCCAAGTGCAGGACGAGGAACATTTACGACATATTCTTCTGTCTGAGTTCAGTAGATGGCTGACAGCAGTGAAGGCAGCCAGTAACACTTCCGCCGTGTATGTGGATAATCGCGATGGGCAGGGAACGGCAAAAATACTGTTTTCACGTTTGAACGAAGAATGTTTGGACGTTTGTGACTCTGTGCGTTGAGGAATACCTCCGGGGTTTGATGGAGTCCGTTTAATGATCCATGTCACTGTACTGGATAGCTGGCAGATGTGATGGACTATGATCATTTCACCATCGTGCGACATTTGCGTGTAATGGGGATGGTTCTAAATGGTTCAAATGGCTCTGAGCACTATGGAACATCTGTGGTCATCAGTCCCCTAGAACGTAGAACTACTTAAACCTAACTAACCTAAGGATGTCACACACATCCATGCCCGAGGCAGGATTCGAACCTGCGACCGCAGCAGTCGCGCGGTGCCGGACTGTGCGCCTAGAACCGCTGGACCACCGCGGCCGGCTGGGGATGGTTCATAAGTCGGGTGTATGGGTAGCGCATGCTCTCAGCCAAAATCACGAAAATCAGAGGGTTGTCATATGTGCATTCGTGTTTGCTCTTCATCAACTGGCTCTTGAACAACACCGACCATTCCCATCCTGTAGCGATCCTGATGACGAGAAATGGTGTCTTTATGCTAACATAAGGAAGTGATAGGAATGGTTGAACCGAAACAAAGCAGCATCTCCGCGTGCAAAGACCTGCGCGCATCCACAAATACTTTACCTATAGCCACCCATTATTGCGATAGGGTTTCCGGTGCAGGATTTTGGCTGGCTCTGAGCACTATGGGACTTTGCTCATCAGTCGCCTAGAACTTAGAACTAATTAAACCTAACTAACCTAGGACATCACACACATCAATGCCTGAGGCAGGATTCGAACCTGCGACCGTAGCGGTCACTCGGTTCCAGACTTTAGCGCCTAGAACCGCTCGGCCACTTCGGCCGGCGCAGTGTTTTGTGCACGAACCGACCTCTCCATCATATCCCATAAATGTTCGAGGGGATTCATGTTGGGCGATCTGGGTGCCCAAATCATTCTCTCGAATTTTCCAGAATGTTCTTCAAGCCAATAGCGAACAATTATCGCCCAGTGACATGAATCATTGTCATCCACAAAGATTCCTTCGTTTTTTGGGTGTATGCAGTCCATGAACGCCCGAAAATAGTGTCCAAGTGGCCGAACATAATTATTTCCAGTCAATGATCGGTTGAGTTGGATCAGGATCCAGTCCACTCAATGCAAAAACGAATTGCTTTCCCTATGTGTAGCCATAACTGCTGATATTTACTATCAACAACTGAGAGATCTTGCAAACGCTATGCAAGACTGCGTGAAGTGATGCTACTCCACAATAACGCCCACCCGCATTCTTCTAGACTGATAAAAAGCGCTGTACAGGAGTTGGGTTGGCATTTCATTCCGTACCCACCTTATTCACTTAATTCTTACGTCCTCGGGTTTTCTCATGTTCCGCTCTCTATCGAACAACCTTCAATGAACTTTCTCTTCAGATCAGAATGCGCTCCGAACATGGCTCGAAGATTTCTTCGTCTCAAAACCACGCGTTTCCTGCAGTCGCGGAATCTAAAAGTTACCCCAACGTTGGCAGAACTTTGTAAATAGTGAAGGTAAATATACTAATGATGACTTTAGTCTTCGTTATGTGTATCTGTTGCGTTTATCAAACTTATGGGAAAATGCTACGAAGTTATGCACCAACCTAATAAAAGCTCGCAGAAGATTCTGAGTAATGGGCTACCTCACGGCTCTGTACTGATCCCCAACTTTCTTCAACCTCTATAAGTTAGAGCTGACATTTTCGAAAAAAGTATCCAGAAAATATGCATATGATACCATAATTGCAACCAGGCATAACTGAATTGAGACGACTAAACAAGTGTAATGGGCAATCAAATGAAAAAGAGACAGATGGAAAAAAGGAAGTAAACTTTCTAGTACTTCAAAGTAATCACGGTTACACTTAATACATTTATCCCACTGTCAGGCAAGACAGTCAATGCCTTCGCGGGAAAACGTTTGCAGTTGCCTACGGAATCATGATGGAACCCAGGTTTGGAACTTTTGTCTGAAGTAAATCGATGGCTTCGAATGTCTTTCTTCAGTGCGGGAAAAAAAAGAAATGGAACTCTCAAGGGAAAAGATTGTATGAAGGATGAATAAAGGCTTCCCAGCGGATTTTTGCACTCTAATCGAAACTACACTGTAGCATGTGGGCTCGCCTGCATGGTTCCACAGGCAGCCGCAAACATTTTTCAATGACAGCATTGCCTCCCTTGTCTCACAGCGGGATAAATGTATTATCAGTTAAGGCGATTAAATTTGAAATAATAAACAATTTAGCTACTTTTTTTCAACTGTCTCGTTTTCTATTGTCAGCCCCTTATATTATCAAATAGTCTTGTAAGACTTGAAAAGTACTACAGAAAATGAGACGGATGCACACAAGCAAGATGGAATGCTTAAGCTTCCCCATGAATAACAAAATGAGTAACCGTAAACTGCAAATAAACTTTAATGACTCTGAAATAAAATATTATTCTCGCCCAAAATATCCGTTTGTTTTACTGGACAGGAGCCTCACCGACAAACAGCAGGTAACGAATACAGGTGGGAAGGTTACGTCTATGGACAACATAAAACCTTGCGGATCGACATTTAGTGCATCGGAAACAACTCTCCGATGCTCAGCCTTAGGTCTAGTGTATATGACAGGAGAATGTGACGCACCAATATGGCTCAACTACCATCATGTTAGTAAACTACTCAGTTTAGCACAACAATGAGAATCATCATTAGCTGCATTAAACCCACTCGTACGGATTTGCTGCCGGTAATCACAAGGAATGTTTCCCAATTCACCTCCTCGGATTTAATGGTAAGGTGCCACATTGAAAAGCCCGTCAAAAACTGAGCATAGATCAAGCATGAAGATAGGAAGAAGGTGTCCTGAACTGTGAAAAGAGAAGCAAAATAGAAACAGTGTACGTCCAAGATCAAAATCTGCAAACACTGGGCGATGCCGTGGTTATATGGCCACGGCGTTTGACTCTAAAGCGGAAGATGGGTGTTCAACCCTCGCCCGTATCCTTATTTTTTTCTCAAAATTCTGACCTGATCGTCCCATCATTGGCGTATCTGTTCTCTGTCTGTAGTCTTTTTAATTGTCATATTACAAAGGAATTCAAGAGTCTAAACTTCAAAAACGATAAAAAGGTATGTTTTGATAGAGTACAGGGAAAACTGTGTCTTTCTGTAACGGTTGCGTTCGTTTGTTGCAGCTTATGTGACAAATTATTGTGTTTTCATCATTTCTTTGGAAGTGATTATATTGACATTCATATGAACACCGAAAGGACAGTTAATAATTTTGTGAAAAGAAAGATTGGGCGCCAGGGAGATGGACGTGGATCTCCCATTTTTCATTCCAACAATGTGACCACATAACCACGAAGCCGTGGCTGTTGGAATTCGCTCGATGTTGCTCATCTCGATCTTGGAGCGTTCTACTTTGCTTCTCTTTTCAGAGTTCGGTACACCTTCTTCCTGTTTTCATGCTTTATCTGTGTTCAGTGTTCGGCGACCAATCCACTGGGCCATTGTACCACTAAATCTGTGGAGGGAGCGAAGGAGAGTTTCCCTTGTGAGCAACATTTCTGCCCCCCAGCTACTCCGGCAAGAATCTCTGCTACATGAATACAAGATGATCAGTAGTGACCCGCTCCTATCCTCACACACACATTGCTAGTGCAATACCCCAACAAGAATGAAGGCCCTCCATCCAACCATTAGGTTAGCTAAGGATCTGCACACTACCAATTTTAAAGTCCAACGTGAGTGGGCAGATGTATGGAGCAAAGCATTAGGAATTATTAGTAGCCATATTAGGATGGCTAACAAACCTAATGGCTTCGATCTGCCAAGTAAAATCGTCAACAGAATACGCACATGGTTTGGCTGACGTGCGGATTTATTGTTTAAATGGGCTGAACTGTCTACATTCCAATGTGACTCTGAAGCGGAGCGGCAGATACTGTTCCATGTTGCTCAACAGTGCTAAAAATGAGCCTATGAAGGTGACAAGACGGACATGCTCAGTTTATCTCCAGCTGTGATGACGTGGATGGAACCATTAGGAATTAGTATATACCTTAACGCCTGTACTGTATTTTATTTGTGACTTTACACTTGCTTGCCTTTTATCATTAAAACGTACCTGCATTCGCAGTACTTTTTCTTTATATGTGTCTATACCATACAGTTAATAAAAAATGTAAATTACTCCGCAAACAACTGTACAATTCATGGACGGAGGCACGTAGAACCATATTATCGATTTTATTTCCAGTTTCATCCGCGTATTGACCGAGCGAAAATAACTGTCCATGGAGGAGGGTACATCGTACCCATACTGTCGATTTTCTTTAATATTCCAATTGCGTACTGACCTGGCGAGGAATAACTCTCTGATGCTTCTGTACGCAGCCTAACGTTTCTTGTCTGCTTCATTTGACCCCCGGGGCAGATATAAGATGGTGAGAGCATAATGCTCACACTTTCTTGGAATACAGGTTTTCTAACTTTACCCAAGAGGGTTTCGCGAAAACGTCATCTTGCTTCCTAAGATTCCCCTTAAATATTTCCGAGCATTCGTCTTTCCCGCTCGTATTGGCTAAACCGACCAGTTGCGATCCTCCTACTGTGACTCTGAAAACTGCAGGTGTCCCAGAACCCTTCCAACAAATCTAAGACTTCCACTCGCCTTTCATAATACTGGCATTTGGTATTGTTCTTAGTACTATTTGATGATTTCAGAAGGTACTAACATTAGATCACCATTGCAGGGATAGAGACTGCCAATTGTAATTGTAGTACAATAACACAATGGCGTCATATTTTTAAAATCCTTCAATCGCTCGTTTTAAATGAAAATTTAAATAAAAAGCATTATGAAGTAACGTGCCTCCTCAGCAAACGGAAGCAGCTTTACCACTGCACGGTCTTAAGTACTTCTGAGCTGTACAGTAATTTTGATAGAAATTTTACCTCTATATTTCTGTTGGTACGTATTCGTCATTCGCTATCCAGTGTTATACACTGTATCATTTCCTCCCTACATGCTTTCCTCTTTTCACCGTTCTAACGGCGGCGATTCCAAAATTTTAAAATAAAATAGTTGCAGTCTAGACTTAAAAGTCTCGGTATAACTATTACTACTGAGTTACTTCCACCCTTATCGATTCGGAAGGTACGTAGGTGCTGCAAAAGAATGTCTCTCCCCTAATATGCAAGTTCTTTTTCGGAAGTGAGTTATTAATTTTCCATGTAGTAGATACAACATGGACAGAGTTTATGTACAATATTGTCAGCATAGTACCACATGTCGCGGTTTTAATCGTATTTCCTTTGTGTCCCGTATTTCATAATTGTTAGTATCCGAGAACAATTAGAACAATTCAAGGGATGAAACTTCCTGGCACCTCAAAACTGTGTATGGGACCGAGAATCGAATCTGGGACCTTTACCTAACACAGGCAAGTACCCTACCTAATGAGCTATCCAAGCACGGTCCGCACAGCTCTATTTCTGCCAGTAAGGCATCAGTGAGTTTCTGGGTTCACGTTTTGATCTGCCAGGAAGCCCCAAGTCAGCACACACTCCGCTGCAGATTGAAAATTCATTCATGAACTGAGGGAGGCAGAGTATGTTCAAATGTGTGTGAATTCCTAAGCGACCAAACTGCGGAGGTCATCGGTGCCTAGACTTACACACTAATTAAACCAACTTATGCTAAGAACAACACACACATACATGCAACGAGGGAGGACTCGAACCTCCGGCGGGAGGGGCCGCGCAATTCGTGACATGGCACCTAAAACCGCACGGCCACTCCGCGCGGCGATGCAAAGTATGAAAGACTATTTGGTGCAAGGTTAAATGAGGATATACGATATGAAACCATTGTTAGCATAATATATTGGAGACTGCGATCCGTCATCTGTATGATAAACGAGAGCATATTATAACTGCCGCAACATTTCCCTGCGGACTGGCAAAAATGTATAAAAAAAGAAAACACGCGACACATCTTGAGCCTACTCGCTAGCATTTCCCTATGCATGTGCACACCTACTGCAAAAATATGGCTTTAATATGTATGGGCGAAATATGCAAATGCGCTATTAGCATGAGAAGCGCCTCGTGGAAAGTCGCTAAGAGTAAGGCGAATGGTGGTACGAACAGCTCTCGGTTTCAAGTTTGTAACGCTTGCTCGCCCACTGAAACGTCCACTGTGGTAATGTGAGTCTCAACGTAGCCATCACCTGAAGTGGAGACGTTGCTGAGCGACAAAATTCAAATGCGCCTCCAGTAAACTTAGAGCACTATTCTGAAGTATTTTTTACATCACTGTTACGACAACGATAAACCGGGGGTACTAACATAGCGCTATCCACTGCCTCTTTTCAAGGTTTTGGACCATCCTGTATCATGAAAATTTCAGGATAATTCAAAGTGAATAAATAAAAACATGCAAATTTCTTCTTCCAGCCAAAAAATGTGATAACTGACACTTACAATTTTCCTACTGTGGGTATTGCAACTATATTACCTGTTATCGGGCATATGACGAAACAGTTTCTTTACTGCGACAGTGAGAGCCACCAGTCGAATTTTTCAATGATTCACAGTGCAATGACACAATTACATAAGACTGGTGAATGAAATTAAGAGCTAACACAATAATTTTTTTAATCAACTGATTTAACTGTAACTAAGAGCACTCAAATTTCATAGCAGCAATTAAGTTTCTTCTCGCATTTAAGCTACAATCAAGTGATACATGTATTACTATCGTGTACTACTTTAATGTGAATAAGTCTAAGTTATTTGTAGAAAATATCTAGTTTCTTAAGAAAAAAAAATTTTAAGTTAATTTGTTTATAGTTAATTTTTTAAATATAATATTAACTTCTTTATTCTTTAAGGGATAAACGTGAAAGTTATTAACCCATGATTTATTTATTTATTTTAAACCACAGGAAAAGTTTGAAAAAACTGAGTGCTGAATCATTTAGATATAAAGCGGAGACAGCGTGAGAAGAACAAATGCTCCAGAAAACTACCTTAAGAAAATAAACTACGATGGAACATGAACTAATGGCAGAAACGTTGTGTTTCCGCGATAAAACGCATGTGTAGCTGTTGAAGGTCAAATGTAAGGATGTAGAAGCTTATCTCACTAGGGGTAAGATTACTGCCTACAGGAAAATTAAAGAGACCTTTGGAGAAAAGAGAGCCACTTGTATGAATTTCAAGAGCTCAGATGGAAACCCAGTTCTAAGCAGAGAAGGGAAAGCAGAAAGGTGGAAGGAGTAAATAGAGGGTTTATACAAGGGCGATGTACTTGAGGACAATATTATGGAAATTGAAGAGGATGTAGATGAAGATGAAATGGGAGATATAATACTGCGTGAAGAGTTTGACAGAGCACTGAAAGACCTGAGTCGAAACAAGGCCCCGGGAGTAGACAACATTCCATTGGAAGTACTGACGGCCTTGGGAGAGCCAGTCCTGACAAAACTTTACCATCTGGTGAGCAAGATGTATGAGACAGGTGAAATACCCTCAGACTTCAAGAAGAATTTAATAATTGCAATCCCAAAGAAAGCAGGTGTTGACAGATGTGAAAATTACCGAACTATCAGTTTAATAAGTCACGGCTGCAAAATACTAACGCGAATTCTTTACAGACGAATGGAAAAACTGGTAGAAGCCGACCTCGGGGAAGATAAGTTTGGATTCCGCAGAAATGGTGGAACACGTGAGGCAATACTGACCCTACGACTTATCTTAGAAAATAGATTAAGGAAAGGTAAATCTACATTTCAAGCATTTGTAGACTTAGAAAAAACTTTTGACAATGTTGACCGGAAAACCCTCTTTCAAATTCTGATGGTGGCAGGGGTAAAATACAGGGAGCGAAAGGCTATTTACAATTTATACAAAAACCAGAGGGCAGTTATAAGAGTCGAGGGGCATGAAAGGGAAGCAGTGTTTGGGAAGGGATTGAGACAGGTTTGTATTTTAACCCCAATGCTATTAAATCTGTATATTGAGCAAGCAGTAAAGGAAACAAAAGAAAAATCTGGAGTAGGAATTAAAATTCATGGAGAAGAAATAAAAACTTTGAGGTTCGCCGTTCACATTGTAATTCTGTCAGAGACAGCAAAGGACCTGGAAGAGCAGTTGAACGGAATGGATAGTGTCTTGAAAGGAGGATATAAGATGAATATCAACAGAAGCAAAACTAGGAATCGAATTAAATCTAGTGATGCTGCGGGAATTAGATTACGAAATGATACACTTAAAGTAGTAAAGGAGTTTTGCTATTTGGGGAGCAAAATAACTGATGATGGTCGAAGTAGAGAGGATATAAAATGTAGACTGGCAATGGCGAGGAAAGCGTTTCTGAAGAAGAGAAATTTGTTAACATCGAGTATAGATTTAAGTGTCAGGAAGTCGTTTCTGAAAGTATTTGTATGGAGTGTAGCTATGAATGGAAGTGAAACATGGACGATAAATAGTTTGGACAAGAAGAGAATAGAAGCTTTTGAAATGTGGTGCTACAGAAGAATGCTGAAGATTAGATGGGTAGATCACATAACTAATGAGGAGGTACTGAACAGAATTGGGGAGGAGAAGAGTTTGTGGCACAACTTGAATAGAAGAAGGGACCGGTTGGCAGGACATGTTCTGAGGCATCAAGGGATCACAAATTTAGCATTGGAGGGCAGCGTGGTGGGTAAAAATCGTAGAGGGAGACCAAGAAATGAATACACTAAGCAGATTCAGAAGGATGTAGGTTGCAGTAAGTACTGGGAGATGAAGAAGCTTGCACAGTATAGAGTAGCATGGAGAGCTGCATCAAACCAGTCTCAAGACTGAAGACAGCAACAACAACAACAGCTGTTGAAACAGAGATAGCGAATAAATTGAGTGTTTTAACGCATCTAATATAACGGCAAATAAGATAACAGCATCAGAAACTACGAAAAACTGTATAAGGGTACTCTCCCACTGTTTTTCTTTGACTTTTATGTTAGTTGTATTCCACGGATCACTCGGTAAATGAACTATGCGGCATCTAAAGAAGTCAAGAATGCAGATTTAATTTCTCTTGAGTGCAGTACAGTGAAATAGCATTACATTACTGTTTTACAAAAAAATGGTTCATGTGGCTCTGAGCACTATGGGACTTAACTTCTGAGGTCAACAGTCCCCTAGAACTTCTTAAACCTAACTAACCTAAGGACATCACACACATCCATTCTCGAGGCAGGACTCTAACCTGCGACCGTAGCGGTTGCGCTGTTCCAGACTGTAGCGCCTAGAACCGCTCGGCCACCGCGGCCAGCTACTGTTTTACAATGCTTATTCTAATTATAAATTAATCTAAAGGAGTTGCCCAATAGAAAGTTATTTAAGTCATTTCTAAGACTCGTCTGAGCCATGGTTTCTGATGTAATATTTTTCCAACCGGTTTCGAAACAAGTACGGCTTCATACATTTTTCAGACACTTAAGCACTGTTATCGATGTGCCATGCGTCCACGATTATATCCTTCTAGTGTCTCCCCAATATCCTCTATGGCAAAGAAAAAACGGTATAGCTTTCAAATATTTTTTACAGCAGCCATTTAATATGAAGCTGGTAGTCTTATAGTTCGAGCACCAGAAGTTACCGTGGTACATAACAGCATATACTTGCGACGGTATAGCATACCGATAACAGTGCCAAACTGCTTGAAAGATGAAACCATAGTTGCTTCGAAATCGATCGCAAACAAATTAAAGCAATAAACACACCTAACTGCAAGATATGCTGTAATAGAACACACGTTGTTCACCATTACAGAACATTTCGCAGCTATCGTATCCATTTTCCCCTGCTAAGGAAGTAACAAGAAGCTTGTATACGCATGAAGTCTGGTACATATGAAGCTACAACCGAAAATATCTGGCAGCGTCACGCAACTGTAAAGTACCTAAAACCCCCTGAGAATGGGACATATAGTGGTGGATAAAGTATAATCTGTGTGAAAAACGTTGTGTCTAGGCAAGACAGCCTAGACACAATGAGAGGAAGCCGAAAGGCACGCGCTAAGCTAAAGCCGGATGCGTGAGGTCTGAAACAGGATACGTAATGAAGGCTATAAAGAAAAGTACGTAGTTTCGGGAATACTTAACTTTAATCCATCCTTTTGGTACATCTGGAGATTGTGGCAATACAAGTGAGACTCTTTAGATACATGCAATGTTACTAATGGCGCCTTGCTAGGTCGGAGCCATTGACTTAGCTGAAGGCTATTCTAACTATCTGCTCGGCAAAGGAGCGAGGCTTCGTCAGTATAGTCGCTAGCTACGTCGTCCGTACAACTGGGGCGAGTGCTAGTCCGTATCTCGAGACCTGCCTTGTGGTGGCGCTCGGTCTGCGATCCTTGACAGTGGCGACACGCGGGTCCGACATGTACTAGTGGACCGCGGCCGATTTAAAGCTACCACCTAGCAAGTGTGGTGTCTGGCGGTGACACCACAAAATCTTATGGGACTTAACTGCTAATGTCATCAGTCCCTAAGCTTACACCCTACGTAACTTAAATTATCCTAAGGACAAACACACACACCCATGCCCGAGGGAGGACTCGAACCTTCCCCTGGACCAGCCACTCTGTCCATGACTGCAGCGCCTGAGGCCGCTCGGCTAATCCCGTGCGGCATAGTGGTGGGACTTCTTGGTTAAACAAATATAAACACACTGTGACTTCCATAAGATGTAAATTCTTTCCAGTATTAAAGTCTGGTGCACGCCACGCATTACCGGGATTCAGTATTCAAGGACGGCGTAAGCGCGTTACCTGGAGTGTAGCCTGGAACACCATACTGACTGTAGAACGGCGCATAACAACATCAACACTTCAGTTTTGGTAGTGGCGACCCCAATCTCTTGTCGGCCTCGTGAATACTGACACACAGCCGTGAGGGGTCGCGGCTGGTCACCGCTTATTGGCTGCCGTTCAAATTTCTCGAGAGTATCTGAATGGCTACTGGAGATTGTAATGTTCTGGCTTTGCAGCCAGCACATTCAGGTACAAGAAGATCTTCGTAGAGCAGTTGAGAAGGCAGCAGTGGAAATATGACGTAATGTGGTGTGAGGTACCGACGACAGATGGTTCGTTCGGTACGGGTATCGTGAGTAAGACCGCCTAAATTGTGGTCCTCCTCTGCGATTGGCTGCTGTGTTCGGAAGTTGCACCCAAAATGCTAATCTTCTATTATCAACATCAGAAAAACAAAACAGCGTATTTACTTGCATTTCATACTGAAGCATCTCTTAACAGCGTGCTATCATTCCATTATTTCACAAGTATTAATAACCAGCAGAATAATAAACAACTGCAAAACGAAAAGCCAGAAGAAGCATTTCGGTAATCTGCGGATCGGGCCTAACTTGGATGGCGGGCGAAGTAGTTCGGCTGTAAGATCATTGCTGGTTCGCCAGCCTCGGAGGACAGACATGTTGCACGTTGTCTGCCGCGGTTGGTGCCAGTTAAGGCTTTATTAGCAATTCTGGTTATTTGGACAAATAGTTGACAACAGTGTGATAGTTACGGAAATGTACAGTTCATTATTTTGTTGAAGAATCGAAATTGTTTGAGACTCTAAAGTGGAATGTAATTGTGCAGTTTCTCATGTTCTAGTAGTAAAAAGCGAATGTCACCCGTATAAACAAAATAACTGAAAATTTTTATTATTCACATAATATTAGTTCCTTGCCAAGATAACGGATTCAAGACCTAAGTGCTGTTTTCTGTGAAAGAGACAACAACTATAAAGACTGAACACAGAAGACTGAACATTTATTAGAACTTATCCATCCCACTCACGGGGTGGGAGCAAATAGGCAACTTGCGTATACTGCAATCTTAGTACAAATGAGATCACTGACACATCATCTTTCGTAACACAGGAAGTATGAAGTAGGGAAATTTTCGAGGAAAGGAGTTTACTGTACGCACATATATACCACCCTCTCTCTCTCCCTCTCTCCCCCCCCCCCCCCCTCTCTCTCTCTCTCTCTCACTAGTTCAACTTGCCGTAAGATCAGGTGTTAACAGCGAACAGCGAAAACTACCTGTGACATATCAGAGGCACCGAGGTACATACTGTTACATCTTCATGATAATGTTCATCGAAAAGTGGAATTATAACATGAATTCTGAGGAAATGTAGGCAAATCAAATTACCTGTCATGTCCTGATGCTAGCTTTGGCACTACGAGTAACTACATGTTTTCCGTGGGTGAGCTATAGATTCCCCATCCAATCTACGAACCTTTCAAGCGCTCTTGATTCCTGTAATGGTTTTCTGTCAGGTTTGGAACGACACGGATTGGAGGCGCTGGGGTACTCTCAGACTCTCCCGTCTGTACATTTCAGGGACCGTACGGCTTCTGCCTTCAAATATGGATCAGTCAGAGTAACAGTAAGAGTTCTCAAAAAAATCACATACGCATTTCGCAATTTTTCGTGATCTTGGTGCAGCGTACACGTCACATGAACTAAGATCTGGGCAGGAGTGAAGAGGATTGTCCCAGACAAGTAACTGAAGTTTTTTAGGTGCAGCTTACACGTCACATGAACTAAAATCTGGGCAGGAGTGAAGAGGATTGTCCCAGACAAGTAACTGACGTTTATTTCGGAGAGACTATCACACGACATGGGTACCATTAGACAGATTAACTTGAAAAGAATTCGTAAATAACAAGGAGATCAGATAAAAACTATCGTACATTCGCTATATTTAGAATATATACACGCTATTCTCTAAAGAGCATGCTTAGCAAGCTGGCACAATCGTTACCACACTGGACACACATTCGACAGGACGGCTGTTCAAATCCCTAGCCACACATCGAAATTCGGGTTTCCCGTGGTATACCTAAATGTGATTTTTGTAAATCGGCGTGGTTCCATTGAAAAGTGCGTTACCGACTTCTTTCCTCAATCTATGACGGCGACGGGACGAAATCCCTAATCTCCTCTCCTCCTCAAGGGAGCGGAAGAAAAGAATAGAATATTAGACGAATCCCGGTACTGTTCTAACTACTATTTTTATACGCACTTGCCTTGATTACGATTTGAAAAATCCGGTATCAAAATGACAGTTTTTCAATATTGTGTACCGTCAGTACGTGAAACTAAGACTGCAGCAATTGCCTTCGAGAATAAATATGCTCTATCTTCCGTAATAGTACTTGAAGAGCATGCCGTCATGCAAGTGTTATCTTGAAAAGAAATTGAGTGTTTTACCGATGAATTGTCCAAAGTGTAAAACACTGCAGAAGTTTCTAATTAAGAAAACATAAAAGCAATGCTAGAAAGCACCGTCTCTACTGTGGCTAAATACGACTCAACAGGATGATGATTAAATGCTGCTGTTGTACTCCTCATGAGGCATTTACGTACGAGTTGGTTTATTGCCAGACCATAGAGTTGCGAGTGCACATGGACGACGACATGCAACACGGGAGTGTCAGATGAAGAAAATGTGAAACTGCTCCGGCAGGCGTGACTAAGAAGGAGCGAGTCATCGGTTCGCGGAAGACCTTTCAGACAGACCAACTAACGTGAGGTCAGGGAATAATCGGCCGGCGAACCATGGCAGAATTGCGTTGAAGGAAACATTATAGTCCCCGTAAGTGCGTTGTCAGTGTAGTGTTTTGCAGTCAAAGAGCCACCACCTTGTGTACCAGGCAGGATCGCAAGCATTCGCCGATACCCTGAAGCGTGGTTGTGGGCGATGTGCCAATACGTTGTTTCTTACTTGGTACTCTCCGTGAAATTACGGACCCTCATAGCGCTTCTTCAATGAGCTGCTATTTATACCCAAGGTCGGGCGGTGCGGTGCACACGTTGCTGATGGCCAGTCACTAGAGTGAAGACACTATTAGCCTTATCACCTATGGAGGTTTGATTGTTAGTTACTTACCGAGGTAACTTCACGCGTTAAATCGCGCTTCTCGTTTCGCACGCAATTTTCACAAGCAGCGGTGCGCGGACGACTTCACTCTGAAACGAAATAGCGAGGGAGTAACGTGAAATTCTAGTAAGGCTTCTACAGTAAGTAAAATTTACGAAAAAGAGGTCGTAAAGAATAAGAACTGACGTGTTTCAGTTACCAGCGCGTGTCACCCTAACTAAATGGGAACGCACTGCATCGCTAGATGAACTGTAACGCCCACAAACAAAAGAATTAGGTCATTGACTGCGGTCGGAAAAGGAGAGGCATACGAGGAGAAAAATAACACAACCAACTAGAGAAAGAAAATGGTGTTTCTGATAAACAACTGGCTTTATAATGACGACTGGTATAGAATTTTAAGCGTTATAGGATTTAGGTTAGCATCTCACTTTTGTAGAGCAGAAATGGAGACAGGAGAAGTTGCCATATTCGTCGGGAACTGTCATAAATTTAAGATCATAAACATTCATAAATTTTGCCTAGAATAGGATATGGAAGCACGTGCAACAGAAGTAGAATTTCATAAAAAAACCTTCATAATATTAAGTGTATATCGAGCACCTGCAGGGTAACTTTAATCTGTTCATAAACCACTTGAAGCTGTATTGGCCCATTTAACAACCAAAAACAAAGAAAGAGTGGTTGTTGGCGACCTCAATGTAGATCTCCTTAAAGACTCTCCTAATAAGAACTTATTTGATTAGTAACGCTATCATTCAACTTAATTCCCACTGTTAAGTTCCCAACTACGGTACCCAATTGCTCACAAACATTCATTGAAATATCTCTATAGAAAAGTCCAATTAACAAAATTATATTACAAAACCAATAGTCAATGGCCTCTCAGACCATGACATGCAGTTCCTTCTGTTAAATGTACACACAGAACAGAATATAAAATTTGTTAAATATGAACTCAGAGGGTAAACAATAAACCAAAAACTGATTAGTTTAGGACACTCCTCAGAGACATTCACTGGAGTGATGTTTACAGTGCTCATGGCATGAATGGAAAAATATAGCACTTTTGCTAATAAAGTGCTTACCTTATTTGAAGACTGGATTCCCCCAAAGCTAACCAAGGCTAGAGCTAAGTCTACAAGGAAGCCATGGATTACTCAAGGAATAAAGGTATCTTGAAAAACAAAAAGAAAACTGTATCTGTCACTCCGAAACAGCTCTGATGTTGCTGCTATAGCACATTACAAGAAATACTGCAAAATATTGAAGACTTTAATACGGACATCAAAGTAAATATATTACAAGGTAAAGATAGTCATATCAGATAACAAAATAAAGACAATATGGGATATAGTGAAGGAGGAGACCGTTAGAACCAGACATGAAGAGGGCCAAATAGCATTAAGAGTAAATGATACATTGGTGACAGATGTGTATAGTGTTGTTGAACTTTTTAATAAACATTTTATAACTGTTATTGAAAAGATAGGGTTGTCGGGTTCTGTAGATACTGCCATGGAGTACCTCAGACGAGAGAAATGGCTCTGAGCACTATGGGATTTAACATCTGTGGTTATCAGTCCCCTAGAACTTAGAACAAATTAAACCTAACCTAACCTAAGGGCATCACACACATCCATGCCCGAGGCTGGATTCGAACCTACGACCGTAGCGGTCGCACGGTTCCATACTGTTGTGCCTAGAGCCGCTCGGCCACTACGGCCGGCTCAGACGAGATATTTCAAGTAACTTCCATAGTATGAATTTGAGCCTCACTACCCCAGCAGAAGTAATGTCCATCATAAAATCTTTAAAATCAAAATCATCTAGTGGGTATGATGAAATATCAACAAAGTTAATTAAAGAATTGATTCTGAATTAAATAACATATTGAGCTGTGTGTATAACTCCTCGTTTATCAGTGGAATATTTCCTGAATTGTTGAAATATGCTGACATTAAGCCACTGTTTAAGAAGGGAGATAAAGAAATAGCGTCAAACTTCCGCCCAATTTTTGCCAGCATTCTCATAAATTTTAGAAAAGGTAATGTACAGCCGGCTTTATAACCATCTTATCACAAATAACACACTGTCAAGTCCGCAGTTTGGGTTACTAAAGGGTTCTGATACTGACAAGGGTATCTACACTTACAGTGAAAATGAACTTAATTCATTAGACAAAAAAATTGCAGGCGACTGGTATATTTTGTGATCTGTCAAAGGCACTTGACTGTGTAAATCACAATATGCTTTTAAGCAAATTAGAATATTATGGTGTGACAGGAAATGCTGCAAAAAGGTTCAAATCTCATACCTCTGGCAGGAAACAAAATTTGTTATTAGGAAAGAGACATGTATTAAGCTATCAGACATCATTCAAATGGGAACTAATTACATGTGGGGTCCCACAAGGTTCCATCTTCGGGCCCTTACGTTTACTTGTGTATATCATTGACTGCTCATCAGTAACATTACAAGATGCCAAGTTCGTTTTGTTTTCCGATGATACAAATATTGCAATAAATAGCAAATCAAGTGTAGTCTTAGAAAGAACGGCTAATAAAATATTTGTGGACATTAACTACTGGTTTCTAGCCAATTCTTCGTCACTAAACTTTGAAAAAACACTCCACATGCAGTTCAAAACTTGTAACGGGTGTCCCACGAGTATATGCCTAAAATATGATGACAAGCAGATAGAAGAAGTGGACAGTGTTAAATTCTTGGAATTACAGCTTGATAACAAATTCAACTGGGAGGTGCACACCACAGAACTACTGAAAAGTCTAAACAAATTTCTATTTGCAATGCAAATTCTGTCAGACACAGGGGATATAAAAATGAAAAAGCTGGCATACTATGCTTACTTTCACTCCATAGTGACATATGGGATTATTTTTTGGTGTAATTCATCAAACCAAGTTAAAGTTTTCAGAGCACAAAAACGTGCAATAAGAGTTATATGTGGTGTCAACTCAAGAACATCCTGCAGAAACCTGTTTAGGGAACTAGGATACTAACTACTACTTCCCAACATATTTATTCCTTAATCAAAGTTGTCATCAAAAATATATCACTTTCTCACACCAACAGCTCAGTTCGTGGAATCAATACTAGAAATAAGAATAATCTTCACAAGGATTTAAAGTCACTTACCCCTGTACAAAAAGGTGTGCATTATTGAGGAACATACATTTTCAATAACTCGCCAGCAGCCATAGCAAGCTTAACAACCAATGAAATTCAGTTTAAGAGAAGCGTAAAGGATTTATTGATGGCCAACTCCTCCTACTCCATTGATGAATTTCTCAGTAGAATGAACTGCACCATTTCAGTGCATTAATGTGTTCATTGTAAATAAGTATTGTAGCAGTTCTACTATATGTTTATTACCTTTTCAATTTGAAATTCAGTGCATTAATGCGATCTTAGTAAATGAGTGTCGTAAAATGAACATTTCGTATAGTGATGACCTCAGTAATTTGGTCCTATAGGAACTTACCATAAATTTCCAAATTTCACTGAATCCATTATATCTTGATTGAGCCTTAGCATTCCTCTTTTGAGATTTTCAAGCTGTCCTATCCCGTTTGAAGTCCTGAAATTAAATGCCCCGACTCATAGAACATTATGCTTGCACTTGTTATTCAACCTTTTTCTCATGGTCACGTCCTCCTTGGTAGTCCCCTCCCGGAGATACATATAGAGAACTACTTTGCCAACGGAGAGGTCACCAGAACACTTTTTCAATTACAGGTCACATGTTCTGTTGATACACATTATGTGTCTTTAATGCAGTGGTTTCCGTCGCCTTTGTTTCCTCATGCTACAGGTCATTGCTGTTTCTTCCGTCTCTAGGAGCAGTTTTCCTCCCCAAGGGCAAGAAAGTGCCCTGAACATCTGCCGTCTTCTCCGCCCTTTTTGAAAAGGCAGTTGGCAAAGTGAGGGTGATATCTTACGCCGAGTGTCTTCGGCAGCGACTTCTAATGATTTTTGTTCAAATTACAAGCGGTGGCAGAGTTCGAACCCGGGACTGAGGACGTTTTGATTATGAATCAAAGACGCTATCCCTAGACGACGGGCACTCTCTTAAGGATGTACAATAAAGGTCTGAAGTCAGTTTTGTAATTTGTTAGTTTTTTATTGAAAAACATGAATATCGGTTCTTAATTCGTCGCCCTGGCCCACCCCCTTAAACTGACGATCTGAGTACCCATTCCATCGGAACACTATTCGTAGAAGTAGCAATTCTTCAGCTCAGTGGGCCACAGTCTTTATTACCGAATTTCTATGTGATGGGTGGTGGTGGATCGACCGTCGCCCAAGGGTGGAAGCACACCACCGCTGAATACAGAATCAGCTTAACCTGGTTGATAAACGACGGCAGACGAACGTGTGTCCATAGTCTCCAACCACGCTAAAGGAAAAGAAGGGGGTGCGGGGGGAGGGGGGGGGGGGTTGGCGAATGTAAAGAAAGTTTTGTGAGTGAAAACGGAAAACAAACTGTAGTTATATCTACATACCGTTTTGATCCAACTATGACATAAGGCACAAGGAATTACAGACACTGGCTGCGAGGGGGTATTGAAAATTCAAAATTTGTGCAAGACCAGGATTCGAACTCTGGTCTTCTGCTTACTAGGCGGATGCGCTATAACTGTGCCATCCGGATGGCGCGTCTACATCTACATCCATACTCCGTAAGCCACCTGACGATGTGTGGCGGAGGGTACATTGAGTACCTCTATCGGTTCCCCTTCTATTCCAGTCTCGTATTGTTCGTGGAAAGAAAGATTGTCGGGATGCCCCTGTGTGGGCTCTAAACTCTCTGATTTTATCCTCATGGTCTCTTCGTGAGGTATACGTAGGAGGGAGCAATATATTGCTTGACTCCTCGGTGAAGATATGTTGTCGAAACTTCAACAAAAGCCCGTACCGAGCTACTGAGCGTCTCTCTTGCAGAGTCTTCCACTGGAGTTTATCTATCTCCGTAACGCTTTCGCGATTACTAAATGATCCTGTAACGAAGCGCTCAGCTCTCCGTTGGATCTTCTCTATCTCTTCTATCAACCCTATGAGCAGTATTCAAGCAGTGGTCATCGCAACTGCACGGACTACCCTAGCTCGCCACCCGCCAGCCTGTCCACACACTACGGATGTAGTGCCCCTTGCCCATTGTTCTCATTAGTCGCAGCATATCCTCGATTCTCATAAGAGTTCGAGCCTGGTGTCATCCGCACTGACCGTCCTCGCCTTAATTATACGTATCTGGTGTCTGTTCTCTCGGACATGTCAGCACCATTTACGTTTTTAGAAGCTCATATGTATCCAAGGTCTTAAAGGTAAAACTTCTAAAGGTACATCCTCCCACACATGCCTAACGCAAAAGTTCTCAGGTCTACAGGCCACGTGTACAGGTGAAGGACAACTTCGGAGTATCAGACACAGACATATGACGGCCTGTGCTTAGTGAGACCGCGGACAGTGGGTGGGGAGTTGCACAAGCTGACACAAGTGGTGAGGAGCCGTCAGGACTTGGCGCCGTACCAGGCAGGCGCTGCCCGCATCTACTTGCTGCGCCGCCACCTCCGCAGCCTTGGCTGGTGCGGCGGAGCTTCGCTCGACCCGCGCCCACGTGCGCGGCGTAAACATCTGAACACGCGCTGCCACCTTTCGGTCGAAGGACGCCGTCACGCCCACACCGCCAAAACGGCGGGCATTAAGCGATAGCTGTCCGACTGAGATTGATGTTGCTGCTGCGTGGAACCCTCTCGCACGCCCATACGAAAACCAGGAGTAGTGAATCATCCGTTTACACTTCCTCCATGATTCTGCAAGACGTCGCTTAATAACGTGTCCTATCCTTTACAACATTTATTTCCATTTTTCAATGGAAGTGCGCTCCGTTTTCTTCCGCTGTTGTTGAATACCTCTTGACGCATGGTGTAGGGATGGCAATTGAATCTCAATGTAGACAAGTGTAATGTGCTACGAATACAAAGAAAGAAAGATCCTTTACTACTTAGCTACAATATAGCAGGTCAGCAACTGGAAGCAGTTAATTCCACGAATTATCTGGGAGTCGGCATCAGGAGTGATTTAAAATGGAATGACCATATAAAATTAATCGTCGGTAAAGCAGGTGCCAGACTGAGATTCATTGGAAGAATCCTAAGGAAATGCAGTCCGAAAACAAAGGAAGTAGGTTACAGTACACTTGTTCGCCCACTGCTTGAATACTGCTCACCGGTGTGGGATCCGTACCAGATGGGATTGATAGTAGAAATAGAGAAGATCCAACGGAGAGCAGCGCGCTTCGCTACAGGATCATTTAGTAAACGCGAAAGCGTTATGGAGATGATAGATAAACTCCAGTGGAAGACTCTGCAAGAGAGACGCTCAGTAGCTCGGTACTGGCTTTTGTTTAAGTTTTGACAACAGACCTTAAAATTGTTCAAATGGCTCAGAGCACTATGGGACTTAACTTCTGAGGTCATCAGTCCCCTAGAACTTAGAACTACTTAAACCTAAGGACATCACACACATCCATGACTGAGGCAGAATTCGAACCTACGACCATAGCGGTCGATGGGTCCAGACTGTAGCGCCTAGAACCGCTCGGCCACCAGGGCCGGCAACATACCTTCACCGAGGAGTCATGCAGCATATTGCTCCCTCCTACGTATATCTCGCGAAGAGACCATGAGAATAAAATCAGAGATTAGAGCCCACACAGAGGAATACCGACAATCTTTCTTTCCACGAACAATACGATACTGGAATAGAAGGGAGAACCGATAGAAGTACTCGAGGTACCCTCTGACACACACCGTAAGATGGCTTGCGAAGTGTGGATGTAGATGTAGATATAGATGTATAGAGGAAACACATCACATAGTTTAACATGATGCGATGAACATTTATATGACAGAATCCACAGGAATAGCCTATACAATGCACTCTGTGACTTCAGAATCCCTGAGGCTAGTGAGGATGGTGCAGACTTGTATGGATGGGTCAAGGACAGCAGTGCGTTTCCGATGCGTCACGTCAGAAACGTTCGAGGTTGAGATACGTCTCATATCTGTCTCGCGTTCTGTTATGTGTCACCTTAGAGAAAGTAATAGGGGAATGTAGGCAATAGGAATGGGCCTGAGTGCAAATGAATGGTAAATTCAACTGTCTCGTCGGCCTGTGTGGCCGAGCGGTTCTAGCCGCTTCAGTCTGGAACCGCGAGACCGCTACGGTCGCAGGTTCGAATCCTGCCTCCGGCATGGATGTATGTGATGTCCTTAGGTTAGTTAGGTTTAAGTAGTTCTAAGTTCTAGGGGACTGATGACCACAGATGTTAAGTCCCATAGTGCTCAGAGCCATTTGAACCACTCAACTGTCTCGAAAATGCAGATGACATATACCACTGACCATTAAAATTGCTACACCAAGAAGAAATGCAGATGATGAACGAGTATTCATTGGAAAAATATATTATACTAGAATTGACATGTGATTATATTTTCACGCAATTTGGGTGCATAGATCCTGAGAAATCAGTACCCAGAACAACCACCTTTGGCCGAAATAACGGCCTTGATACGCCTGGGCATTGAATCAAACAGAGCTCGGATGGCGTGTATAGGTACAGCTGCCCATGCAGCTTCAACACGATACCACAATTCATCAAGAGTAGTGACTGGCGTATTGTGTCGAGCCAATTGCTCGGCCACCATTGACCACACGTTTTCAGTTGGTGAGATCTCTGGAGAATGTGCTGGCCAGGACAGCAGTCGAACATTTTCTGTATCCAGAAAGGCCCGTACAGGACCTGCAACATGCGGTCGTGCATTATCCTGCTGAAATGTAGGGTTTCGCAGGGATCGAATGAAAGGTGGAGCCACGGGTCTAAAACATCTGAAATGTAACGTCCACTGTTCAAAGTGAAGTCAATGCGAACAAGAGGTGACCGAGACGTATAACCAATGGCACCCCATACCATCACGCCGCATGATACGCCAGTATGCCGATGACGAATACACGTTCCCAATGTGCGTTCACCGAGACGTCGCCAAATACGGGTGCGACCATCATGGTGCTGTAAACAGAACCTGGATTCATCCGGAAAAATGACGTTTTGCCATTCGTGCACCCAGGTTCGTCGTTGAGTACACCATCGCAGGCGATCCTGTCTGTGATGCAGCGTCAAGGGTCTCCGAACTGATAGTCCATGCTGCTGCAAACGTCGTCAAACTGTTCGTGCATATGGTTGTTGTGTTGCAAACGTCCCCATCTGTTGACTCAGGGATCGACACGTGGCTGCATGATCCGTTACACCCATGCCGATAAGATGCCTGTCATCTCGACTGCTAGTGATACGAGGCCGTTGGGATCCAGCACGGCGTTCCGTATTACCCTCCTGAACGCACCGATTCCATATTCTGCTAACAGTCATTGGATCTAGACCAACGCGAGCAGCAATGTCGCGGTACGATAGATCACAATCGCGATAGGCTACAACCGACGTCTATCAAAGTCGGAAACGTGATGGCACGCATTTCTCCTCCTTACACGAGGCATCACAACAACGTTTCACCAGGCAACGCCGGTCAACTGCTGTTTGTGTATGAGAAATCGGTTGGTAACTTTTCTCACGTCAGCACATTGTAGGTGTCGCCACCGGCGCCATCCTTGTGTGAATGCTCTGAAAAGCCAATCAATTACATATCACAGCATCTTCTTCCTGTCGGTTAAATTTCGCGCCTGTAGCACGTCATCTTCGTGGTGTAGCAATTTTAATGGCTAGTAGTGTAGTACTGCTAAGCAATGTGATATGAAAGAAATGTGCCAGAAAATGGACAACTACGCACAGAACATTGGGCTAAAAGTGAATCAAGACGAACCGGAGTTCATGCAGTTAGGAAGAAGACAAGAGTAGCTTCTTCGAATCTTGCTTTACCAGCTTGATATGTATGTAATGGACGTACATATGACCAAATATGAAGTTTATCACGCTGTGTCATAGATCTGTGTAGTAACTGTATTGACATATGCAATGAGTAAATTTAAAATAAGTTTTTAAAATAACTGAAATAACTATGGCTATAGAAATCTGTCTGTTCATTTTTATCCAGTTTCATTAACTTTATGTAGGTATATTTCCAGTACTTCTAATAGATTTAGGGTTTGGTTTCATTGCGTAGTACTATCAAATTGTTTTCTGTGGCGTTAATAATGTCTTTGGGTTCCAGCATATGCTGCACAATGACTGATTTCTCAAAGTTGTTGAGTCTGAAAGCATATATGTGTTTTTGGAAACGGATTTTTAAATTTCAGCCTGTTTTCCGTGCATAGTAGTCAGGACCACTGGAGCATGGTACTTTATACACACGAATGCTTTTGAATTTTTGGGCACCTTTTTTCATGATGTCTAGCTCGAGTGTTAGCCTATTGTTAGTGGAGAAAGCATTTGTTAAATTCTTTTCTAAATAGGTTACCAGTTTTTAGTGATATATCGGCCTACGCATGGGATGCTGGAATTTTTTTCTTTTATTTCTCAGTGTGGAAAGTTCTTTTCTTATTTTTATGTATTTCTCTGTCTAACTTATCAATTGTTTTGGCTATGTAGCCACTGTGTATTGCATCCAGTTCTGTCCTAATGCTGGTTTCTTCCAATTCAAGTGAGCGTGCTCTGTGTAAGATGGATCTAAATGCATCATGTTTATCTGCAAATGTCAATTTAGTTAATATTCATTTCTCTGAAACTACGCCACAAATTTCATCTTTAATCACATCATGTTAAACTACAAATGGTTCAAATGGCTCTGAGCACTATGGGACTTAACATTTGAGGTCATCAGTCCCCTAGAACTTAGAACTACTTAAAGCTAACTAAGCTAAGGACATCACACACATCCATGCCCGAGGCAGAATTCGAATCTGCGACCGTAGCGGTCGCGCGGTTGCAGATAGAAGCGCCTAGAACCGCTCGGCCACTTCGTCCGGCTAAACTACATCTGTGAAGCGTTTTTAAAATGTATAAACAAATGTGCCTCCACGTGATATGCAGTGACAAAAACGATAAATTAACGTCTACTGTTATTAAAAGGTTAAAAATTTACTTCTCTGATTATTCGGTAAGGTTTTCACTTTTTTCTTCACTGTTTTTCACCATATTTTCTGCAGTTCATTCACGAAATAAAAACCTAACATCTCACCTTCCCATAACAAGAGCATACGTTTCTATGTCTAAGTAGAACTCAGTTACGTACGAAGATGATCTGCACCAGACGATGAACCCCAAGGACTGAAATGCATCGTGTAATTCAATAAAACAGGAAAGAATTGTGATAGCAGGCGTTTGTATTCATATTTCCTGTGCACTGAACACAATCATCTTCACAGCTGCGAAATGCGGAAAGAATTAAACACCTATTAGTTGGTTGCACCAGGCTTGCTATTTTTTTGCCCACTTACAGTTTCAAGGGGAACTACAAAATGTTCTTCGCCAACCGTTCTGTTTACTAGTACAAACAGAATACCGAAGTGTGTAAAAATCTACTCATCGCTCTCTTGTTTGTTGCTTTATCGGCGTGATAAATCAAAGTATGCGTCGTAGTCCACGGAACACAAAGTTATCTTAGATCTCTTATCGGAATACTCCATCTATTCTTTTAGCGAATATTATCCTTGCAATTCTGGATGTAGCAGCGTAAAAAAAAGGATCGACAGGTTATCTACACTTTGTACAGAGATAAAATTGCATTTGAGGGCACGTGAAATGGAAGTCGTAGTTGAGACGCTAGTGTAACAGGGCAGCAGCCTATCCTCGATGATACTGAAGCTGTGCACCGAATAAGCAGAGAAAGAAACTAATGAGAATTTAGGAAAGAGTGTTAAAGTTCCGGTGGTAGTTATTAAAACTTTGATATTTGCCGAAAGCATTGTAATTCTACCAGAGACAGCAAAGCACTGTGAAGATCTGTTCAACGGGATGGATAATGTAATGAATGGATGGTTTCTGTTCTCTAGGACATGTTCGAAAGAACACACATCACGCGAAATCCGTACCTCTGGTACATATTACGTAAATTCGCCTCGATGGGCAGTGAGTCCACAAACTTCAATGTGGATGCACAATAACGTTCGAACTCCGGTGGGAATCTAAAATTAGCGAACACGGAGGGCACGAGCGGGGACGGGGGTGCTGGGTGGGAAGAGGGTTCGGCCGAGCGTGCCGAGATAGACCACGCAATTGCGATAAACACTGTGTCCAGATGGCGAGGTGGTTAACGCGGCTGCCGAGTAAGCAGGAATTCCGGGGTTCGGGTCCCGATCCAATACACATTTTCACTCATCGCCGCCCATTACCCATGAAGTCTCGATGCAGTTGATGTCGTCAGTTCCTCTCCTTTGCTTTCCTATTCTCCCTCCCCCCCCTTTTCACCTTTCAGTTTATATTTTCTCCCCGCCCCCTTTTCATCCCTCAATTTATATGGAATGTATAGTATCTTGAGGAGATATTATATCAGATAAAATAAAATAAATGAAAACCTATTAAGTAAAATTAGGGTGAGGGAATTAGACTAGGAAATGAGTCACTGAGAGTAGCAAAAGATTTTTGTTATCTGGCTAGTAAGGAAACTGTAAATTGACGAAGTATATAAAATGTAGACTTGTAATAGCACTAAAAGCATCTCTAATAAAAAAAAGAAGAAATCTGTTAATATAAGCGTTAGTGCTAAAAAGCATTTTCTGAAGATTTTTGTAAGGAATGTAGCCTTGTCGCGAGGTGAAACATGGACGATAAATAGTTTAGACAACAAGAGAACAAACGCTTTTGAAATGTACTGCTACAGAAGAATGCTGGAGATTAGATGGGTCGGTCGGAGATAGTGAATCGAGTTGGGGATATAAGAAATTTGTGATACGACTTGACTAAAAACATTAATCGGTTGACAGATCATATCCATAGGCATTACGGAATCGTAAATCTGGTAATGGAGAGAACTGTGGAAGAGGGGTCTAAATTATAGAGGGAAGGTTAAGGTTTGGCTATAGTAAGCAGGTTGGAGTACTTGCAGTTTGGAAACAGCTAAGCAAAAATGAAAAGGTTCGTACACGGTAGACAAGCCTGGGAAACTTCATCAAACCATTCTTCTGAAATGAAGGCCACAATAAAAACATAATTAAGAAAAGATTAGACATATCTAAGTGGCATTTCTCAATTAAAAGAAAAAAAATCAGTTGATAACCGGTATTAAATCCCGAAATTTTGATCACTTTGGCAGTAGACAACCGAATATTCCCCTTTCCATCTGCGAGAAAACAGACAGACTCGAGTATTATGCGAATCATCAAAAGCTCGAAAAAGGAAAATGTAAGGCGCACACTTCCATGCAGGCAGGAAACTTATTTCACCGGAGGAGCATTGCAACTGTCAACTTTTACCTCGGAACTCAACGAGAATTTCTTCAAATTGTACGTCTGCATCCCAGCATTTTGTGGCAGTTAAACACGAGCGGTGAGAAAATCAGCGAAGAAGAAATTTGTATTAATTTTAAGTGCGGGTTGCTACAAATTACCTCTCTGTTGTTGCTACAGTCATGCTTTAAACAACAGAAATAAGCTACAGACATACGAAGTAGAATACCGGTTGGACCATAAAGAATTTAGCTACACCTTTTTGTACTGAAGATGCTATGGCAAGGTGTTTCCTCAGCAGTAAAACTGCTCGTCAAACCAATTTCGGAGAACTTGAAGCTCAGCGAACTGGAATTCCTCCCACACACGAAGTCTGGGCGGAAGAGAAAGTCACGCCCAGTGCCGGAGAAAATTCTATGTCGCAGTGGTGTTCGAACCTTGGACTACTGGGTGACTACAGTGATGTGTATGCTACGAAATCGATAAAAAAATTTTTTTAATAGAAGTAGGCATAAATAAATTGTATTGATAAGGGGAGCCGACCACTGTGGACGAGCGGTTCTAGGCGCTTCAGTCCGGAACTGCGTTACTGCTACGATCGCAGTTTCGAATCCTGTCTCGGACATGGATGTGTGTGATGTCAAATGGTTCAAATGGCTCTGAGCACTGTGGGACTTAACTTCTGAGGTCATCAGTCCCCTAGAACTACTTAATCCTAACTAACCTAAGGACATCACACACATCCATGCCAGAGGCAGGACTCGAACCTGCGACCGTAGAGGTCGCGCGATTCCAGCTGTAGCGCCTAGAACCGCTCGGCCACCCCGACCGGCGTGTGATGTCCTTAGGTTAGCTAGGTTTAAGTAGTTCTAAGTCTAGGGGTCTGATGACCTCAGATGTTCAGTCCTATAGTGCTTAGAGCCATTTGAACCATCTGATAAGGGGATAACCTACTCATTTTAAGTTCTTTCACGATATGTTATTTTTATTTGCGTTCGTGAACATCGTTCGTTCCCTAGGGCTAGCAGGCAGCCGCAATAATCGTAACAATAATGGTTTAACAATTTTGGTTTTTTTTATTCCGGTCTTATTTCGCAGAATGACTATTTTCTACATACACGCTCGTGTGCAGAACTTAAGAATGGAAATAACTTTCGCATTATGTGTCACAGACGAGTAACATAGCTCGCTGAAACTTGGAGCATATATACAAATAACTACTATAGTATAGTGCAGAAGAGAACTCAAAGAAATAGAGGAATGTTGCTATCGATGGGCCACTTAAAGAGATTGTGTGATGAAATCCTCTGCCATTATTTTCAGAGTACATTGAACATTATATTTTGCATTCCACTATAATAGACACAAAATTCATAACGGTCACTGTTAATAAAATTACAAAAAATAAGAACATGTGTCATCGGCCCAAAACATAGACCGGTTTCCTTCATTGGGCCAGACAGGTTTCGTGAATGAGCTATAGTGTAATAGCTCTTAAGTAATAAAGACTTCTAAGTAAATATCAACACTTTTATATTTTTATTATTTTAAGGACTTTTTGTTGACATCCGAAACCGAATAACTTGTATTAGAAAACAAAAGACTCTTAAAGCAGAAATGTCGCCTTATAAGAAAACAAACTCATTTGACTGGTTACCAACGCATTTACTATTAAAAGACATACGGTCATGGAAATAACTATTCATACAGTAGGTGGTGACAAACTACGATGGTGTGTTGGGATAGTAAATCACCCACAGCGCCGGTACGAATAAGTACGATGATGTAGCGTCAGATAACCATGTTCTTGGTAATGAAGCTTCCCGTACGCCATGAATCTATTCTGGGAAAATAAAATATGTTAAGACTCCGCACGGTCTACGACAGGGCAAAATGTATTCATACAGCGGACTACTTCAAACCAAACAAACGGCTGACGCAGCTCCGGAGTGCATGCCACATTCGTGTAGTCGTGTGGCGGCCGCGAAGCAACAGCACGTTGGACGTGGGTACCGTAGAACAGCAGAATGGGCCGCAAGGGGAAGGAAACGACCATTCATGAACGAAACATCGTTGTCGCCCAATATCTTCAACACAAGTCGTATGCCGAAATTGCGAACATCGTAGGACGGAGCCGAGCGACTGTGCAATCTATCATTAAGCGATATAAGGACAGACATGTAGTAATAAACAGTGAACGACACGGTCGTCCACAGAAGCTTACAACGACAGAGACCAGAATGCTACTAAGAATCACCAACAAAATCCCGAAAACGACAGCGTTGGCACTATCCGCATATGTACATGACCACTTCCGTAAGGACATCACTCCAAGGGTAGTTCGTACCATTCTCAATCGTTCGGGCTACAGAGCCAGCCAGGGTCCCGAGACGAATGCCCTACATCAGCAAAAAGAACAGGAAGTGGCGGATGGAATTCGCGAAACAGCATGTATCCAAGACAGCAGACTTCTGGGATACTATATTGTTTAGTGATGAAAGCAAATTTAACATTGTGCACAATGGTGGTAGGATCTTGGTTTGGAGAAGACCGAATACAGACCTCGAGCGAAACAACATTCAACCCACGGTGAAGGACGGCGGCGGTGGTGGAGTGATGGTATGGATCTGTATGTCAGCCTCCGGTGTCGGAAAATTATTGTTTCTGGAAGGTACCATGGACAGATTTGTGTATATGAACATTCTCAAACAGAACTTACAACAGAGTATTGATGCCTTGGGTCTTCCTAGAAGTCCGCAGCTCGTGGTCGTGCGGTAGCGTTTTCGCTTCCCACGCTCGGGTTCCCGGGTTCGATTCCCGGCGTGGTCAGGGATTTTATCTGCCTCGTGATGACTGGATGTTGTGTGATGTCCTTAGGTCAGTTAGGTTTAAGTAGTTCTACGTTCTAGGGGACTGATGACCATAGATGTTAAGTCGCATAGTGCTCAGAGCCATTTGAACTATTTTATTTTAGGCTTCGTATTGTCAATAAAGGCAGTGTACTTTTCCACGCTCTAGTGTATGAATACTTATTTCCATTATTGTATAATGAAAAGTGTTACATATATGTTCTCCACTACGGTCTACTTGGGCCTAAGTTTAGGCAAAATTCGATGTGGATAATTCAAGGGAACTCGCACTGCGTCGATTAACATTACCTAGTCTCCATGCACAGCACGTAATTTTGTAATGTGAAGGACAAAATGGCATGAATTGCTCGTGCTTTTTAATGATCGCTGCAGAACTTCAATCATTATTACCCTACCGCAAGTACGTTACAATCATTTATCCTAGTCCACTGCCAGAACATAGTGGAAATTTTACCTTTTTTCACCCTTGCTTTGTGCCTTCGTGGTACAAATCACCGCTAAGATGGCGAATCTTCGACAACAGGGGTACACTTATTGACCGCTAGCATACCCACAGTGAAATCGAACCGGTCCATCGATGGCAACCTTATCCTACGCACTGAGACGAACGGAAATGACACTTTTATTCAAATACAATAATTACACTGAAGTCAGCGCTATTTATGTTGGTCTCGTGGACATTAGAAAAAGTGAGACGTGGTTCTTAATAGAATGTGTGATCACGGACAAGAATGAATCCCCTGCAACGAGTTCCCATGCTGGCCGCAAGGTTGGTAAGCAGTCCTTGTGGCTGAGCGTTCCATCCCCCCCCACCAGCGAGGATGACAACTGCTGTGTGGTCATTGTTGTAATACGTCTCCCCACCGCATCAAACACATGCTCGATGGAATTACGTCGGGCGAACGGGAGGGTTAGACCATTCGTCGAATATCCTCACGTTCCAAGAGTTGCTCCACGAGCCCTGTTCGATGCGGTCGAACATTGCTATACATAAAGATAAAGTAAGGGCCGAATGCAACCCAGAAAAGATGCACGTGGGGATGAACTACAGTGTAACAACAGCGTTGACCGGTGAATGTGCCGTGTTTAAAGATGTGGAAGTCAGTACGCCAATGGAACATTACGCTTCCACACACGATTACAGCTGGACCACCAAAACGATCATGCCAGACAATGTTGCTGGGCGCATTATGTTTATGGCGAGAGTTGGGAACGCGTAATGCATCCAGAGACATTGTCAAATATGATGGATTTGGTGGCGCTTATGGTGCTGGAAGGCATAATGTTGCATTGGCCTACTGAGATCCAAATGTTTGAGTGCAGATCACTCACCAGCCAACTTTACTGTGACACTGTACTACGTCTCCATGTGCCTCTCTACAGTGGTGCATTTGGCCCTGACTTTTTATGGATGAAAATGCGCGACCGCATCCAACTGCGCAGGTGAAGACGCTCCTGGAACGAGAGGATATTCGACAAATAGAGTATCCTGCCTGATCGCCCGACTTAAATTCCAAGGAGCCCGTGTGGAATGCGTTTTGGTGGAAGAATGGAACGCTTCAGAACAGAATTACTTACCAATTTTGTGGTCAACATGGAAGTACATTGCAGAGCATCCGTTGATGACACTAATCGCACACGCTATAAAGAACCACGTCTCGTCTTTTGCAGTGTCCAAGGGACTATCGGAAATCGCGGCGATTTCAGTGTGATTATTGTCTTTTAATACAAGTGTCGTTTATGTTGGTCTCATTGCGTATGTTCTTCAGTTAAGTTCAGTGCTGTATTGTAGTAGTTCATTGTATGTCCCAGAGAGAATTCAGTCGTAGTTGCAAGAAAGATGGTTTTATTAGTTCATTTGCGACGCGTTTCGTCTGTATTTGTAGGTATCCTGAGACAATCGAACTCACGAAATGAGATGATTATTTAAGGGTGTACATATATGACAGATTTAAACAGGCGTATTTTGTAATTAATGGGCGTCGTCCCCATCTGATGATTTTTTTATGCTGTTGACAGAACCTGTATTTTTAAAAAGCCATTTTTCACCTTACCATATGAGAATTTCCATTTATTACCGTTGCTTGCTGTTGGTTTATGACCACACTATTGTCACCTCTACAAGTACAATTCACGACTATCAACAATGTTCCGTATTTTAGCGTAATACATGCACCTGGCCCATTTTTGCCTGGGTGTAATTTTGTGCGTTTGACTCCTCATTCCATGAGATGATTATTTACCTACAGCTCGAATGTCTGAGGATGCCTTCAAATGCAGGCGAAACGCGTCGCAAACGAAGAACTAATAAAACTATCTTTTTTCAACCACAACTGAAATCTCTGTATAACATTACAACGACTGCTGCACCAGTGACACAGGGTGTGAGAATGAAGTGCACGGACTTTTGTTTGTATGTGTGACCCAAGTCTCAGCCAGCTATACTACTTGGCAGTGACCCATCACGCACAAGCTACTTTCGTCCACAGGTTTTGCGCACCAGTGTATTGATGTACTACTGTGAGTGAAGAGTGGCCATTTAGACGCTGCTAGTCCGCCAGCAGTACGAGACACGTAAGTGATTGGTGAATAAAAAGTAATAAAAAGGCATGAATACTCGTAAGTCATACCTTTGTCTGCCATATGTTGATGAATGGGTAATTTGGTGGTATCTTATAAAGTGCACGTAAGTAAGTTTACTTTATAAGCGACACTTCTTGT
The DNA here is from genome assembly GCF_023864345.2 of Schistocerca serialis cubense. NCBI lineage: Eukaryota > Metazoa > Arthropoda > Insecta > Orthoptera > Acrididae > Schistocerca > Schistocerca serialis. The sequence continues at coordinate 424,112,178 of NC_064645.1, forward strand.
AATCTGCTCCATTTTTTATCTATTTGTTTCCTTCTTTGTTACCACCGCCCGCAATTCCGGTCCGGTCTTTGCAGCTACGGCTTGGAATCTTCACAGCAGTCAGATTCGGTCAATAGTGAATAGTCCATATGCTCTTACTTTGTTTAATGAACAAAGTAAGAGCATATGGGCTAGCAGACAAAATGTGTGATTGGATTGAAGAGTTCCTAGATAATAGAACGCAGCATGTCATTCTCAATGGAGAGAAGTCTTCTGAAGTAAGAGTGATTTCAGGTGTTCCGCAGGGGAGTGTCGTAGGACCGTTTCTATTCACAAGATATATATAAATAACCTTGTGGGTAACATCGGAAGCTCACTGAGACCTTTTGCGGATGATGCTGTAGTACATCGAGAGGTTATAGCAATGGAAAATTGTACTGAAATGCAGGGGGATCTGCAACGAATTGACGCATGGTTCAGGGATTGGCAATGGAATCTCATTGTAGACAAGTGTAATGTGCTACGAATACATACAAAGAAAGATCCTTTAACATTTAGCTACAATGTAGCAGGTCAGCAACTGGGAGCAGTTTAATTCCATAAACTATCTGGGAGTAGGCATCAGGAGTGATTTAAAATGGAATGACCATATAAAATTAATCGTCGGTAAAGCAGGTACCAGACTGAGATTCATTGGAAGAATCCTAAGGAAATGCAGTCCGATAACAAAGGAAGTAGGTTACAGTACACTGTTCGCCCACTACTTGAATATTGCTCACCGGTGTGGGATCCGTATCAGATGGGGTTGATAGAAGAGATAGAGAAGATCCAACGGAGAGCAGCGCGCTCCGTTACAGGATCATTTAATAATCGCGAAAGCGTTTCGGAGATGATAGATAAACTCCAGTGGAAGACTCTGCAAGAGAGACGCTCAGTAGCTCGGTACGGGCTTTTGTTGAAGTTTCGAGAACTTACCTTCACCGAGGAGTCAAGCAGTATATTGCTCCCTCCTACGTATATCTCGCGAAGGGACATGAGGATAAAATCAGAGAGATTCGACCCCACACAGAGGCATACTGACAATCTTTCTTTCCACGAACAATACGAGACTGGAATAGAAGGGAGAAACCGATAGAGGTGCTCAAGGTACCATCCGTCACACACCGTCAGGTGGCTTGCGGTGTGTGGATGTAGATGTGGATAGTACGAATGATCACAATCGCAGTCAGAAAATTTGGCCATATAACACGTGTTGTACTACCTCCAAGAGAAACGCAAATGAATGCATCATAACTCGAGCACTATTTCCGCACACGTGTTGATGTGGGCTCCTCTTTCTCTTTATAAGCGAAGGCTCCGATCCCCGCGTACAAAGACCTTACTTTCGACGTACGAGTACCTTGTGTATTTTCAGTCTCAAACACGAATTAGTGCGCGAGCTGCGCGACGCAAACTTTCCAGCACTGGCCCGATGAGCTGTCCATTGTGTGTGTTTTCCCGGGCGCGCTTCACCGCCTCCCACGCCGCCCGCAGTAACCCATTAACCTCCTACGCAGCAATTGTTACGAGCCTCGTCCAGCGTGGACACAGCAGCTGCGCAAAGGCAGAAAACCTCGTCAGAGTACATCAGCGATACAAGTGGCTATTTGTGGGTAACCTGCCTGCCCATATTTGCTAACCCTCTCTCCTTATTCAAACAGGAGAACAGAGGAACACGAGTGTATGTCAACTATCGGGTTTAGACAATCATCAGAAAAAACGACATTTAGAATTCTCCTTAGTAGCGCCAAATGCAGTGTACTTAAGAACGATAAAACAGATAAGAAATCACACACTAAGAAATTATCTCGCTTCATCGACGGCAAAAGCTTTCTGAGCTTCCGTTATGCAACTACACAACTGCTAAATGTAAATGTCGTGTGACTAGGGCCTTCTGTCGGTTAGACCGTTCGCCGGGTGCAAGTCTTTCGATTTTACGCCACTTCGGCTACTTGCGCGTCATTGGGGATGAAATGATGATGATTGGGAAAACACAACTCCCAGTCCCTGAGCAGAGAAAATCTCCGACCCAGCCGGGAGTCGAACTCGTGCCCTTAGGATTGACATTCTGTCACTCTAACCATTCAGCTATCGGGCGCGGACGATAATTTTTATGAGGAGGGAAAATACTCATGTACTCCGATCAGCTGCGCTGGGTCTCTGTTTTTCTGTGGGAGAGTCTGGAGCACCAGTTTGAGGAGTGTCGGTTTACATCAGGAAAGTCGACGTGGCCTTAAATCAGCCGCCTTAGTTACAGGATGCTCGAGAGCAACCCCAGTCTAAAAGACCCACCCCTTTTCTGGCATTGCATCCCCATTCATAAGACATAGATTGGTGGCCGCAATAGGATGGAAGATGCACACTGAAAACCCGAGACACCTGATGTACAATTAGACACCTCCAACATGTCTCCTCGCGTCTTGGAAAAGCTTTTTTGCAGCGAACATTACCATTAGATGTGAAGTGATACGTCAGACGTTTTTCACTGTGTCAAGAAAGTAAGGCTTTTTCCAACGGAACACGTTAGCTGCGGTTACACTTTACGCTAACTACTCGGAGATCCCTTAATAGATTTAAGAGTCTCAAGGTGCGAAACAGATTTGGTCACATGAGGGTATTATGAGGACGTCAACTGCAGCTGCGGAGCATTCTGGACACCTGATCACCTACTAATATGGCAAAACTTGCACGAATACTGTATTCGGGAAGCTGTTTCAAGTAACACCATAAAGTGAATAAAGTTGCCGAATTCTGAAGAGGACAAGTGAGCTGGATACACCACTTGGCGCCGGAAAGAAAAAGGCAGTCCATGGAGTGGCATCATCCTCATTCACCACAAAAGAAGAAATTCAAGACAACATCCTCTGCCGGAAAAGTCACAGTGACAGTCTTCTGGGATTTTGATGGCGTCATTCTCGTCTATGTGATGTCAAGAGTGTCAACCATCAATTCAATCGACTTGTTCGATCAGACAGGAATCCAGCAGAAATCTTGCTCCAACATGACAATGCACGCCCACCCACTAGTCTGAGAACCCAGGAACTGATCACCAAACTCGGTTGGACGTCATTCCATCATCCACCCTACAGTCCAGACCTGGTACCCTCGGACTTCCGTCACTCTGGGCCGCTTAAATATCTCTACAGGGAACACACATCGAAAATGACGAGAGTGTCAGTCATGCAGTGAAAACATGGCTGCGCCTACAAGACAAGAGCTTTGACCAGCAGGGAATGCATGCTCTTCCAGAACGTTGGTGTACGGCCATAGAACGTAATTGACACTACGTAGAAAAATAGGGCATGGACAAGGCATGTTGATAGATATTGTCACCATATTCTGACTTAACAATAAATATATTCTGAGAAAAAATGTAGGGCATTATTTATTGAACGACCCTCGTAATTTTCTGCTATTAACAATTTTTTCTTATAACAGATGTAGCAGATATTCTACTCCTAACAGGCCACTAAGTATAATTGGCTACCTGCACGTTGGCGGGACACAGGTGACGGTGCGCTTTGTCGAAACGACTCAAGTAGGCCGAACAGAAGCAAAGGTTAGAAGACCTTGCGGCTGCAACGACGCGCCGTAAAGCTACAGACGGCAGGTCATAAAGCACTAGTAGCAATAAAAGGGAGTACAATTATTTGCGTACATGTCAATTTCGCAGTACCTTAGAGCTGCCTCAGAAGTTGCTGTCCCCCACCTAAAAGAATTTTACTGTAAGCTTACAGCAGCAGGTCTGCACGCCAGACATCTGGTTGTTACTTGTCTCACTCACGGAGCGGCAGTTCAAAGAATACTGCACTTTTAGATAAAACAATCTGAGAATTAGATGTAAGGCATAAATTAGTAAATTTAATTCATAAACACTTACTACATCCACAGTACCTAAAGTAAAAATTATGGGAGAAATATCTCAAACCTTCGAAATAAGTACAGGTGTAGGGCAAGGTGATGGACCATCCCTAACCTTTTTCAGTTGTGTTGTAGAAAAGAAACTATACAAAGTTGGAAGTTACGAAGTACGACTAAATTTATTCGAACCTAGAAAACATTGTTCAGAGAAGCTATAGAAATACACAAACACGAGAATAGCTTTAGCACGAAAGAAGAAAGACTCAAGATGGACGATCCTGGATTTCCGTGCCGCAACGAACGACCGTTGCAGGTAGCAAGAGGAAAATCGCGCCGGGAATGACCACGAAAAAGTCCTTGGACGTTGGCGCGCCAGGTATATATATAATCTGCGGCCGCGAATTCGCTCCAGTCCACCACCAGCAGTAGAGGATGAAGCTTTGACAATGCCAGCCACTCGTGTTGGCGAAACGTCAGAGAAATCGTCAAACAAACGTCGGCCGAAGAAATCGAGACCGAAGCCAACAGGCAGTTTGTCGATATCAGAAATAATTAGAAAAAGGAGATTGGTATTTGGTTGAGATTTATATTGAATGTGAGACAGTAGATTAACTAAAAACATCTTTAAATAATTGTGGGATAAGAAGTTAGCAACAAATTGAATCCACAAAATAAGGAACGATTTATAGAAAAATAATATAAAATCTGAAGAAACAATTGACAGAGACGTGTTTAGGGAAAAAAAGATAAATTGTGGAAGGATTCCATTTGCAGGTTGTGAAAAAAATCTAGTCCGGTGTGGTTAAAAGGGTGGAATAAGCATTGTAGTGATGAGACAGTATAGCACGAAAATAACAGAACAACGAAATTTAAATTGACATGTGCTCCTCTGATGGCCTATTCGAGAAGGAGAAAAGTGCTCTTCAGTTCTGAAGAATGTTTTTCGTCGCACTTTCTTCTGCAGGGAAAGTGGTATTCGGCACAATCATAAAAACATCTTTGAAAGAGGCCAGTTTGATGGTGGTGGTTTCTGGAATGAGTACAAATCCCTAGGGCTTTTTTTAGTGATGGGAAGAAAATTATTAATTTTCCTATGTTCGTTGATAAGGTACAGCCACCGTACGTGCAAATTTTCAGAGGTGCAATTGGCGCTGAACTTGTCTCCGTGGATGATAAAGTCCGTCGGCAAGCGAATTACTCAACCACATGCATTTCTCGCAGGTGGAGATGTACGCCGCATGAACCGGCCATTAAGGTCTACAGAACCCTATGCCTGTGATACCCTGGAGAGAGAAATTGCACCTTCTTATCAACAACAGATAATGAACCAGTTTCGGTTGTGATCCGTGGAAGTGTGGTAGTAACACTATTTTTCAAATTGTTCATTAATAAGACTGCAGACACGATTAGCTGCCAACAAATTTCGATGATGATGCGCTCATTACGAGGAAATGTTATCCAATTACATTGTGATACTATCCAATGGCATCCGGAAAAATACGTCAGTCCGGTGTAGAGAGAAAGGTAAAGCTTAGTGCTACTGAGAACGGTGTGATAACTATGGAGACATGGCGAACGACTTACAACTCGAGTCATCCTTATAGATGTCTATGAATTGTAACGAAGCCATAGGCTTAGTTGTTGCATGTAAGATGTTCAGCTTTGCTTTCGAGGAACTGCAGTCTTTATACAAGATCGCTTTGGTGTCAGCTGGTCGGCTTATACTGAAATACTGTGTGGGAAACTTATCAAAGAGCACTAAGCGATGATATCGAGCGTGTAAAAAAGGGTGGTAGCGTGGAAGAGAAAAGTCAACTGGCTTAAGTTCCACGAAAGACGGACGATGTCTCCCTCAAACCTGTTTAGAGATTTCGAGGAACTTTGTCTAAGTCAGAACGAGTATTTTTTGATCCCTTACATACTGCTCCTCTAGAGATACAATTCTGTTTATGATAGCAGGCACAGAAGCATATATGTGACGACTGCCTGTAATGGTTTCCACTCGCGAATGGAGCGAGAAGAAATCTCATTATATAGAGAGAGTTGGCTGCGACGGATCATGGTAAAAGTGTTTTCAATGAGTAAATAAATCCAGGTACCGTTTCCACTGAGCCATACACAAGTAATTTTGAAAATCTGTAGTAGCTGCCTCCCATGAACCATGAACACCTGGGAAGAGCCGGCCATAATAAAGCTATTCCACATGACGTGCCAGATGTATGAGGCAGACTAAATATCCTCAGATTTCAAGGAGAATGCAATAAATTCAATTTCTAAGAAACCAGGTGCTTACAGGTACGAATATTACGGAACTATAAGTTCAATAAGCCGGGTTGCAAAACACTAATGGAAAAACTGGTTGAAGCAGGCCTCAGGGAAGATCAGTTTGGATTCCGAAGATATGCAGGAACCCGAGGTAACACCCCATTACATCTCTTAGAAGATAGGTTGAGAAACGGCAAGCGTATCCTTTTAGCTTTTGTACGTTTTGAGACTGCAGTGTACCCGTAAAATTGTCGTACTGGAAAATCTTCACTTCATCCCTACCTCGGAGATTCTGTGTCCCATCGCTCGTGCGCCGACTGTAAAACCACGTTCAAACTCACTTAAATCTTGATAAGCTGCCATTTTAGTAGCAGTAACCGATGTAACAACTGCGACAGACACTTATTGTCTTACACAGACGTTGCCGACCGCAGCGCTGTGTTCTGCCTGTTTACGCATCTTGTATTAGAGTACGCATGCTTACACCAGTTTCCTTGGCACTTCAGTGTAAAAGATACGGTCTATAAAAAGGTCTACTATAGTCCCGAAGAATTTGTTGTGCGTCAATCATTATTAACTAGCATTAACATTTTTTAACACAAAAGTAGCTCACATATACTTTTAATATGTGCTCGAGAGTGAAGAGGGTAGAAGAGATTTTTTCACACTAAGGAGAAGTGATCATAGTTCTTAAAGGTACGCATTTTGGAGCCAATGTTTACTAGACTATTTTGCTTTAATGAATGTTCCTGTCATACCGCTGAATACCAACCATACCACCTGGGTCACTCCGTACACAGAATAAGGTCAGCTGCATGCCGTCTTTATGGTACTGGGGTCATAACGAGCTCTGTGCAGACAGAGACGCTAATGCGCTGTTCGTTGACGTGCATGCCTCGTGGGGTTCACTTCCCCGCTGTGCGACCCGGGCGTGGGAAGAAAAACCGCCCGGATGGTAGTGTACGACCAGTGTTGCTTAGTGAAAGGGAGAAATGCTGCAAGCGGTGAAGGCCGGCCGCGGAGGAAGCGGATATGAGTCTTAGTGAGTCTGCCGCTCAGCGGCGCATTGCGACAGGAGCGCTCAGTAAGGACCGGAGCCCCTCCCACAAGCCAGTAGCGGCCCACCCAGGGGCAGGCAGCGTCGTGACCCGGCCGAGGCACGCACCAGTAAGGCACGGCGAAGCCTCGCCAGAGACCGAGTGGCCACTACGCCACCGCTTGCTTAATGGCCGCGCCTCGCCTGTTGGTCGCTGCGCAGTTACATGGTCTCAAATTGCACGTTTTGGCTCCTATATTCTTGGAGCTCCTCTGCTTAAGAGATCAACAGCACGCGCCGCTCGTGCACTTTGCGTGCCGTCTGTTTCAGCGCGGTTCTCACGTATGCACTGAAGAGCCAAACTGGTACACCTGCCTAATATAACGTAGGGACCCGTGAGCACGCAGAAGTGCCGCAACTCGACGTGGCATGGACTCGACTAACGTCTGAAGTAGAGCTGGAGGGAGTTGAGACCATGAATCTACAGGGCTGTCCATAAATCAGTAAGAGTACGAGTGGTGGGAATCTCTTCTGAACAGCACGTTGCAAGGCATCCCAGTTATGCTCAATGATGTTCATGTCCGGGGAGTCTGGTGGCCAGCGGAAGCGTTTAAACTCAGAAGAGTGTTCCTGGAGCCACTCTAGCAATTCTGGACGCATGACGGTGTCGTATTGTCCTGCTGGAATTGCCCAAGTCATCGGAATGCACAATGGAATTGAATGGACGCAGGTGGTCACATAGGGTGCTTACGTACGTGTTACTTACACAGTCGTATCTAGACATATAAGGGGTCCCATGTCACTCAAACTGCATACGCCCCACACCATTGCAGAGTCTCCGCCAGCTTGAACAGTCCTCTGCTGACATGCAGGGTCCATGGATTCATGAGGTTGTCTCCACAACGTACACCTCCATCCGCTGGATACAATTTGAAACGCGACCCGTCCAACCAGGCAGCATGTTTCCAATCATCAACTGTCCAATTCCGGTGTTTATGGGCCTCGGAGAGGCGTAAAACTTTGTGTTGTCAAGTCGTCAAGGGTACACGAGTGAGACTTGGGCTTCCAAAGCCTATATCGATGAAGTGTCATTGAATGTTTCGCACGCTGACACTCGTTTATGGCTCAGCATTGAAATATGCAGCAATTTGCGGAACGGTTACACTCCTGTCACGCTCAACAATTATCTTCAGTCGTCGTTGGTCCCGTTCTTGCTGGATCTTTTCACGGCCGCAGCGATGTCGGAGATCTGATATTTTACCGGATTCCTGATATGAACGATACACTCGTGAAATGGTCGTACTGGATTATCCCCATTTCATCGCTACCTCGGAGATTCTCTGTCCCATCGTTCGTGCGCCGTCTATAACACCACGTTCAAACTCACTTAAAAGTTGATAACCTGCCACTGTAGCAGCAGTAACCGATCTAACAACTGCACCAGACACTTTTTGTCTTACATAGGCGTTGCCGACCGCAGCACCTGTTTGCATACCTCTGTATTTGAAAACGCATGCCTATGCCAGTTTATTTGAAGCTTCAGTATATAATTCCTCTGACATGCTGTTACATCTACAGCTACGGCCTGTTTACATATCTCTGTATTTGAAAACGCATGCCTATACCAGATTCTTTGACGCTTGAGCATACAATTCGTCTGCCATGCTGTTACATCTACATCAACAGCTAAATATAGTCTGTGCGGTACGGTATCTGGTGTCTTAATCGGCATATAGCGATTACAATGACTCTTCTACAAAACATTTGCGTTGACATACTACGAACACAGAAACACAAGTATAATCATTTCCTTTGGTCGGCTTTTAAAGAAGCCTTTTGCATGTCGTGGACTCGATTTGTTTCACACCCTGCATCTACTAGATTCCAAACCTGTTTTCTGTGTGCCGTTCCGCCAATTGTGACGCATGGAGCTATTTACTAAACAGCGTCTGCTTATCAGACTCGTTGTTGAAAGGCATAATTAGAGTGGTTCCATGATGATAATACACACAAATGGTAACCGAGTTTGGAAATTATTTGCAAGATGATGATGATGATGTTTGGGTAGTGAGGCGCTCAACGGCGCGGTTACCAGCGTCTGTACAAATTTCCAAACTTTGCTCAGTCCAATCTTGCCACTCTTGTGAATGATGATGAAATGATGGGGACAACACAAACACCCAGTCATCTCGAGCCAGGGGAAAATCCCTGACCCTGCCGGGAATCGAACGCAGGACCCCGTGCTCGGGAATAGAGAACGCGACCGCGAGAACACGAGCTGCGGACAGCCCTACAGAGGCTCTAACGAAATGTAATGGACCTGAACGTGGCAAGAATAATATTTTGGTACTAATCGATGGGACTACGGGGGGAGGGTGCGCAGGTAACGGGTTTAGAACCTAGAACATACAGTGGTGCGGAACAATTCACTTCCACAACTTGCAAAAGTCTTCTTTAAAAGGTGACCAATGAAAAGGATTACACCTCCATAACTGTGTTCATAGTATGTAGGTGCAAATGTTTTGTAGAAGACCCAATGTAATCACTGTATGACGACTAAGACGACAGATACCGTGCCACCCAGTCTACATTTAGCAAATAAAAACAAATACTCCTCCACCCAGGACCCGAACATTCGACCTCCTGCATGCTAACCCAAAATGTTATACCCGTTGCACCAACTGCACAGCAAGATTCCGGTCTCCTCACAGAGGCCACTTTCTGACAGACATTTTGTGTTATGTGAAGAACTGTGCTTCAAAGTCCGAGTTCGCGAATTTTTCTCCACCCTGTATACATGGACATTCCACGATGAAATTAGAATCCTTCGAGGGAGAAGGAGAAGTATAACTGTTTCATTTGAGGTAAGAGTCCCTGTAGCGCAAATGAACAAGTCGAAAGTTACAAGCGAAAACCGTTCCGATACCTCCGACAGTGGAATACATGTAAGGATTCTATTGTTGCCAAGGCAACTTTCAGAGGTGGTAGTAATGAGCAAAACAAGGTAAAGTGCCTAGTAAATACCTTAAAACCTATGAGCACTAGTTCAGTACAGGAAATGAGTTTCACCGGAGTGAAAATGAACAAGCGCTCATAGTTCCTCAGGTATTCATTTTACAGCCCATATTTACTAGACTTTTTTTGCAGTCTTGTTCCTACTACTACCTCTGAAAGTTTTATACCCTACAATCTTAGTACCAACAGTGTACATTTATTCCACTCTCAGAGATTTCAGAACGGTTTTCGCTTATAACTTTCGCCTCATTCGTTTTCGGTATAGGGACTCTCACCCTAAACTGATACATTTTCCTTCTCCATTGCCCTTTAAAGTTTGTAACATCATCACGGAATTACCCTGTATATGCACTCATTTACAGACGCCGTTGCCTATAAGTTTGACGCTCTGTGACGTCATTGGATGACGTTTCTGGACATGTGTTCCTACGCAATACCTGATCTACTAAGTCCACGCTACAACGTCTACAATTTCTGTAAGATGATTTGTGAAACACCCTGTATACTCTACATGCCATCTCAGTGTGTGCGGCGGAGGGTACTTTGTTTCCCACTGCCGCTTCCCACTTTTTCTGTTCGAATCATGAATGGTTCGAGGGAAGAACGACCGCTGGTAACCCTCCGCGTGAGCTCGAATATCTCTAATTTTACCTTGGTGGTATCTTCGCCGGAAATACTTAGGAGGAACCAATATATTGGTGGACTCGTCTAGGAACCTACGTTTTCGGAGCTTTAATGGTAAAGCGCCCTATGATGCAGAAGGCCTCTCTTGCAATGACTGTCACTGGACTTGGCTGAGCATCGCCATAACGCTTTCGGTCTTACTGCATGAATCTGTAACGCTTTTGTTTCTTGCCAGAAGCGTCTGAGAATTATTGCCTGGTGTTTTTTGTTTCGATAAAAGTTGTTAAGTATAACCCACATTGTCAACCAGCCTAACACTCCCTTTGCTCTGGTATAAAGGGTGAGTCACTAACTGTTGCCACCAAGAATAGCTCCGAAAGTATGATAGGAGCTGATAAGTTTGTGGGACAAAAGTTGCTGGTATAACAGGGAGCATAATATGACGTTCGTTTTTTGTTGGTAGGTGGGTCGCTTCAGAGATATGAAGGTCAGCTTGGTATCAATGCAGTGCTACAAGCTTCGTACGAAGGACTGAGTCGTGCTCCTTATCACATCGGCTCTTATCGAAGCACATGCTCTGACAGATCTCTCTCGCATATCTTCAGGTGTTGTTGGAACGTCTTTATAAACAGTGTCTTTTACGAATCCCCACAAGAAAAAAATCGAGATGCGTCAAGTCTCGCAAACGAGTCGGCCACGACACATCTCCTCCGCATCCAATCCAACGAGTTCGGAATTGTCTCTGCAACACATTTCTAGCCATCAGCGAAAAATGTGCCGGCCACCCATCATGTTGATATCACATTCTGTTCCTTGGTCCTAAAGGTATTTCTTCCAATAACAGAACTATTGTTTCTTGCAGGATTGTGGTGCACTTCCTATCATTAAGATTTCCTTCGATGAAACAAGGGGCCTATAATGCTGTCCTCCAGAATCCCACACCATACATTGACCGACCACGGTTTTTGGTGTGCAACTTGCCGCAGCCAACATGGAGTTTCAGTTGCCCAATAATGCATGTTATGAAAATTAACATTTTCTTTTAAAATGGACGTTCATGCCAGGTTTGTGACCTTCGTTGACCTTCAAAGACCATACTGTTACACATTATTGGATTCGTCTCGATAGCCGCTATCAGAAAATAAGTACCGAGTTTTAGCATACCATTAAAAAAAAGTTGACCTTCATATCTCTGAAGCGACCCTACCTAGCAACAAAAAACCAACGTCATATTATGGCCACCGTTGTCCCATTAAACATTTGTCCCACAAACTTTTCAGCAACTGTCATACTTTCGGAGTTATTCTAGGTGGCAATAGTTAGTTACTCATCCTGTATATTAGGTTAGTGCATCAGTTCGTAGCTTTTGTGTTTAACATATTGGTATTCCGGTTACTAAAGGTTTATTCATTAGTCGTCGTTTTCTATTTGTAGTTCACTGTTGCTATTTGAGTTTACTTACTGTCATTTATCATTTGGAGGTAGTGAGTGGAGCTGACGACGCAACAAAATGGAGTGCAAAGTGCAGAAATCGTAACGTTTCCGACGTATTCCTCTGCTTGTGTTCAATAGAGGAATGACAAAAGCGGAGGCAGCCGAAACATTTGAACCGTCTATGGAGATAATTCCATAAAAATTAAAAGGCTGCCTTTCGTTCGCTTCTCTACCGCCTTTATGAAGTATCCCTAATCCTCCAGGTTTTCGACCGAGAATAATAGGTTATATGAAGTATTGCACTTGCTAATCATTACGATATAAATTTTGTTGGCAATATTAATAAGGGAGTAATGAAAAAACTTCTTCCAGTAACCACTCTACGCTGTCTACACTTTGTTATGTGTTAGGCAGGACAACAAAATCTACCACCGAATTTCCTACCAAGATCCCATTTAAGAAAGGATACGTAATCATTGAAAAAAGGGTAACATAAAATACTGCGTATTTTTATTCCACAGACTGTAGATGCCATGTATAGACACAGGAAACAATCTGCAAACCATGTAAGAACACAGTGGTTTATTCAGTTTCTGTACTGCCTGTTCTCAGAGGTAAATTGAGCGAATGGGTAGAGATTTCGAAATTCGCTTTATAGAACATCTTAACACGAGTAATTCGAAATCCTAGCTAACATCTCAACTACGTGATAATCAGCACTCTATTTCCGATGTCCACAATAACATGCAGATACTACATAAAGAAAGAAAGGGAGGTTTTTTAACGTGCTTGAGGAGATATATATAATAAAGTCCATAAAACAGTCCACTGCTAATACTCTCGATAACCAAAAAGAGGTAAGGGACCGAGTTTTACTGGCCAATTTTGACCATCTGAATTCTTGAAGTTAGAGATTCCAGCATCTGACTAGTTAATTAGCTTGCTACAGCTTTTTTATGTTAATATTCTTGTTTATTCCCACCGCAGGTCCACTTGGATAATGATGACGATGTCTGGTTTATGGGGCGTTAACTGCGCGGTCATCAACGCCCGTAAAATGTCCCAGTTTTGTAACACTCCAACTCTGTACCCAGTCCTATCTAGCCACTATCACGAATGATGATGAAGAAATGATAAGGACAACACAAACACCCAGTCCCAAGCCAGAGAAAATCCCCAACCTGGCCGGGAAACGAACCCGGGCCCCGTGATCCGAGGCAGCAACGCTAGCCACTAGACCACGAGCTGCGGACGGTCCACTTGGAGGTCATATGAGCCGTTTAAAGTATACACTGTTTTAATGGTTCAGTAATAAGTAGTTCCAAGACAACCGAGCCAAATAGTTGGGGCGGTGACCGCAATTGCTCAGCAGAGCACTAACGTCTCGCTTCTTTTATCTTCCGTGTTGTCCACGTTAGTTCAATTGCCGTCGCCGTCTCAGTACCAGGACGGCGCCCAACGCACATGCTTCGACGACACACGGGGACGCTAGTATATGTTGTGAAGCTGCTATGTTCGTGAAAAACACATGAGGGTGTCGGCTTTCGGTAAGTTCAACCAGCAGCATAAGTTTCTTGTTTTCGGTCGTTAGTGACCCCCAAAACAGTTAAAATAATTTTCAGTTGGTTTTAATATATTAATTTTATCAGTTTTCATCGCTAACACTATTTCACTCCTCAATCACTACAGGACTCAGAACTTTCTTGCGATAATATCTATGAGGGGCATTGTCTGCTACTTGACAAGAACAAATTTTAATCGGTAAAGTGATGACAGTTTGTGACTTTAAAACAGATCGGTCCCGTTTTTGGCAATTGTTCAACGTTACTTGGGGACCGTCTCATCTCTTTTCCAATTGAGTTACTGCTTCACTGTTTTTTAATCGAGTACCAATTCTGATCCCCAATTCTATTCTTTCGCTTTTATACACGATATTTACCATTCACAATGATTTTTCTATTAGTTGGGGATGGCTGAGAATTTTGCCTAGCCGGGCCAACTGTTACTCTGCCGCATTCTGTAACTACACTCTATACCATATGACACAACACTTTAAGACACGTCATTTAACTTCAGCTCATTATCAAAGCAATAACTCAAAAAAAAATTTCTGTACAGATGTGTGTTAGTCTATAATTGGCTTAAATAAATACAGCTGCAGCGGTGTATTCACTCAGTTTCATAATTTAATAGTTTTAACATCCGTGGTTGAACAACTGTTTACTGTATGAATTGTCAAATAATCGTGTATAATGCCAGTGGACAGAGCACGGCAAGAAAATGGTTTTCCCGTTTCGAGGATCGTTTTGCCGTTAGTGACTCTCCACGGGGTTTGATGAAAACCGTTTAAACGCATTAATTCACAATGATCCAGTTCAGTGTAATCGAGAAATGGCAAATATAATGAACTGTGATCTTTCCGCCATCGTGCGACATTTGCATGCAATGGGGAACGCCCAAAAGTCGGGTGTATGGGTACCGCATGCCCTAAGACCAAATCACAAAAATAAACGGGAGGCCGTATGTGTGTCTTAGTCTGCACTTCATCAATTGGCTCGTGAACAACACATATCATTCCTATCCTGTATCGTTACTGGTGACGAGAAGCGGTGTCCTTAAGCCAATACAAGGAAAAGAAGGGCATGGTTGAGTCCAAACAAAGCAGAAGCTCATCATACAAAGACCTGCACGCACCTACAAAAGATAATGTCTACATCTACATCTACATGGATACTCTGCAAATCACATTTAAGTGCCTGGCAGAGGGTTCATCGAACACCTTCACAATTCTCTATTATTCCAATCTCGTATAGCGCGCGGGAAGAATGAACACCTATATCTTTCCGTACGAGCTCTGATTTCCCTTGTGATCGTTCCTGCCTTTGTAAGCCGCTGTCAACAAAATGTTTTCTCATTCGGAGGAGAAAGTTCGTGATTGGAATTCCGTGAGAAGATTCCGTCGCAACGAAAAACGCCTTTCTTTTAATGATGTCCATCCCATATCCTGTATCATTTCTGTGACACTCTTTCCCATATTTCGCGATATTACAAAACGTGCTGCCTTTCTTTGAACTGTACTCAGTCAGTCCTATCTGGTAAGGATCCCACACCGCGCAACAGTATTCTAAAAGAGGACGGACAAGCGTAGTGTAGGCAGTCTCCTTAGTAGGTCTGTTACATTTTCTAAGTGTCCTGCCAATGAAACTCAGTCTTTGGTTAGCCTTCCACACAAACATTTCCGTGGGTTGCTTCCAATTTAAATCGTTCGTAATTGTAATTCCTAGGTATTCAGTTTAATTTACCACTTTTTGATTAGACTGATTTATCGTGTAACCGAAGTTTAACGCGTCCTTTTTGGCACTCATGTGGATGACCTGACACTTTTCGTTATTTAAGGCCAATTGCCACTTTTCGCACCATTTCGATATTTCTTCTAAATCGTTTTTCAGTTTGTTTTGGTCTTCTGATGACTTTATTAGTCGATAAACGACAGCGTCATCTGCAAACAACCGAAGACGGCTGCTCAGATTGTCTCCCAAATCGTTTATATACATAAGGAATGGCAAAGGGCCTTGGGGAACGCCAGATATCACTTCTGTTTTACTCGACGACATATCGTCAATTACAACGAACTGTGACCTCTCTGACAGGAAATCACAGATCCAGTCACATAACTGAGACGATATTCCATAAGCACGCAATTTCACTACGACTCGCTTGTGTGGTACAGTGTCAAAAGCCTTCCGGAAATCTAGAAACACGGAATCGATCTGAAATCCCTTGTCAATAGCACTCAGCACTTCATGTGAATAAAGAGCTAGTTGTGCATCTGGTCGAACAGCTAAGGTGTGGTGTAGTTCGAATTGATTCTCCGAGGTGTTCACATGGTTCAAATGGCTCTGAGCACTATGGGACTTAACATCTGAGGTCATCAGTCCCCTAGAACTTAGAACTATTTAAACCTAACTAACCTAAGGACATCACACACATCCAAGCCCGAGGCAGGATTCGAACCTGCGACCGTAGCGGTCGTTCGGTTCCAGACTGTAGCGCCTAGAACCGCACGGCCACTCCGGCCGGCCTCCGAGGTGTACCCATCAGTTTTGACTTTCACTGCCAACAACAAGTGAGACGTCCGGAAGACGCAGTCAAGAATAGCAACCAGGAAGACTGCGTGAAGTGATGGTACTCCACGATAACGCCTCACTCCCCCCCCCCCCCGCTCGCCCCTCCCCCGCATTCTGCTAGACTGACAGAAAACACTCTACAGGAATTGGATTTTGAAGTCATTCTGTAGCCACCTCATTCACCTGTCTTGCGCCCTCCGCCTCCGCTCTCTATCGAACAACAGATGAAGCGGCGCTCAGAAGATGGTTCGACGAGTTCTTCGCCTGAAAAACACGTGATATGGTGAATAAATTCTCTGTAATGTGTATCTGTTGTATTTATTAAAACTTATGGACAAACGCTACAAACTTACGCACCAACAAAACGATTTAGAAAAAATATCTGAATGGTGCGAAAAGTGGCAGTTGACCCTAAATAAGGAAACGTGTGAGGTCATCCACATGAGTGCTAAAAAGCAATTCGTTAAACTTCAGTTACATGATAAATCAGTCTAATCTAAAAGCCGCAAATTCTACTAAATACCTAGGTATTGGATTAGATTGTTTGGGGGAGGAGACCAGACAGCGAGGTCATCGGTCTCATCGGATTAGAGAAGGACTGGGAAGGAAGTCGGTCGTCCGCTTTCAAAGTAACCATCCCGGCATTTGCCTACAGCGATTTTAAATACCTAGGAATTACAATTACGAACAACTTAAATTGGAAAGAACACACAGAAATTGTTGTGGGGAAGGCGTTTTATTGGCAGGACACTTAGAAAATGTAACAGACCTACTAAGGAGGCTGCCTACACTACGCTTGTCCATCCTCTTTTAGAATACTGCTGCGCGGTGTGGGATCCTTACCAGATAGGACTGACGGAGTACATCGAAAAAGTTCAAAGAAAGGCAGCACGTTTTGTATTATCGCGAAATATGGGAGAGAGTGTCACAGAAATGATACAGGGTTTGGGCTGGAAATCATTAAAAGAAAGGCGTTTTTCGTTGCGACGGAATCTTCTCACGAAATTCCAATCACCAACTTTTTCCTCCGAACGCGAAAATATTTTGTTGACACCGACCTACATAGGGAGGAACGATCATCACGATAAAATTAGGGAAATCAGAGCTCGGACGGAAATATATAGGTGTTGATGCTTTCCGCGTGTTATAAGAGATTGGAATAATAGAGTATTGTGAAGGTGGTTCGATGAGCCCTCTGCCAGGCACTTAAATGTGGTTCTCGCTTCTCGCGCACGGGTTCCCGGGTTCGATTCCCGGCGGGGTCAGGGATTTTCTCTGCCTCGTGATGACTGGGTGTTGTGTGATGCCCTTAGGTTAGTTAGGTTTAAGTAGTTCTAAGTTCTAGGGGACTGATGACCATAGCTGTTAAGTCCCATAGTGCTCAGAGCCATTTTTTGAACTTAAATGTGACGTGCAGAGTATCCACGTAGATGTAGATGTAGATGAACCCAATAAAAAGAAGTAGTTACTACAAATTAACAGCAGTAGCGTAGAAATGGTGATTCAAGCCTACAGAAATAAATAAATAGCTTAATTCTGTTGTGATCCCCACATTAAGGGGGGTAGGACGTCAAACTGGCCGACTTGTAGCAGAAGAGGCACCATAGGACATTTTAATTTGCACAGTCTACACTTTTACAAATAAATTCATAAAATTTTGACAGCAAGACCAGGACGGATTCACGATTCACACTTATAGCAGTGGAAGTTCAAAAATATAAGAAAATAATTTTTTTACATGTGTAATTTCATCATTTTTTCACATACTATTAGTCGCATTTGTTGCTATAGGTGCACCTTTCTTCATAAGTAAGAGGGATTCATAGATGAATTTTGCACAGCATACAAACCATAGTTAGAAGCGTCTGACATTGTAGAATTTTCCAAATCTATTAAAAACTGTGGTTAAAATTGAGATAATGAACTATAAAATTTGAGTTTTTTCTAAACATGGAGTTTACAATGTAACAACTCATTCAGTTTTTCATGAATTAAATAAATTCTAGAGTTTCATACACCTGTAAGTATAGTTTGTAAGCTGTGCTAAATTTATAGCAGAATTTCTCTTACTTATGAAGAAAAGTGTACCTATAGTGACAAATGCAGCCAATAGTAAGTGAAAAAATGAAGAAATTTCACATGTAAAAAAGTTATTTTGTTATGTATTTGAGCTTCCACTGCTATGAGTGTCAATCCTGAATCCTTCCTCGTCGTGCTGACAAAGTTTTATGAATTCATTTTTAAAAGTACAGACAGTGGAAATTAAAATGTCATGTGGTGCCTCTCCTGCTCCAAGTCGGCCCGTTTGACGTCCTACGCCCCTTAAAAATTCTTCGTTAACAACGGGTAGCAGCTGTCTGTGAAGAATGCAAGCACCTTGTACGCGCTAAGGTACCACCCGTTGAACAACGGCTTTAAAACGGATCCATTCACTGCGGCGCAACTGTTGTCTTGACTAACGCACGGTAAAGGAGCTGAACGGCGCTACCTGGAAAGGTGTTTCGCGCCTGTTGATGCCCGCAGTGAGCACACAGACACACGCAAACAAACGCACACACACACACACAGACGCACAGGGAACGGCAGGAAAGCCGGCAGAGACGCAGGCGCCGCTACAGCCGCTGGCTCTGTCCGCCCAGGGCTCGACCCTAGCAGAGCTGCGTAATTTCCGGCCACACAAATTGGTGGCATTGTGGGCGTGCGCTGAGCCCAACTTGCGGAAGGCGCTCTCTCTCTCTCTCTCTCTCTCTCTCGCTCTCTCCTCTCTCTGTCGATGACTCCTTGCTTGTTGAGTTTACTCCCCGAACTGCCCCACTGAGAGCTAACAATAGTCGCTGCGCTGTAGCCTCCGGTTGCTGGCATCGTAGTAGTCTATAGCAGACTTAGGGAGATGTGTGTATCTTTCAACATTTCTGGCTCTTGGAACCATTGTTTTATTCCCTCGTATGACGTCGTAGTTCAGAGTGGCTGCTGTTACAGGCGTATGACGCCACAAGGCAGGATGAGGCGAACACCACAGAAACTGGTAAAACTTTCTCTGGCAATGAAATTCGCCGATAAGGCCCGGGTTCCCATATGTGAGGTGCTGCTACAGTACAAATGGAAAATTCCACAAACAGAAACCACACTCCATATATGTAGTGGTGGTGGTGGTGGTGGTTAGTGTTTAACGTCCCGTCGACAACGAGGTCATTAGAGACGGAGCGCAAGCTCGGGTTAGGGAAGGATTGGGAAGGAAATCGGCCGTGCCCTTTCAAAGGAACCATCCCGGCATTTGCCTGAAACGATTTAGGGAAATCACGGAAAACCTAAATCGGGATGGCTGGAGACGGGATTGAACCGCCGTCCTCCCGAATGCGAGTCCAGTGTGCTAACCACTGCGCCACCTCGCTCGGTCATATATGTAGTGTCTGTTCTTTCGGACATGACACAAAAGAATTACAGACACTGGCTGCGATCGTGCATTGATTTAAATCAATGGAGAAAGTAAAACAGAAGTATGTTGCTTCCATCTGAATAACCGGTTGGCGAACGTAAAACTGGAAGTAAGTTTCAGAGGCAGAATTCTTCGTCATAATTGGAACCCAAAATATCTTGGTGTCATCTTGGATCGTACACTATGCTTCAAACAACACCTTCTTAACTTAGCTCAATAGTTGACGACTCGAAACAACATCCTCCATAAGCTATGCGGAACTACCTGGGGATCTTCAGCAACCACCCTGCGATCTTCAGCTCTCGGCTTGGTGTACTCATGTTTGAGTATTGTGCACCTGTTTGGACGAACAGTCATCATACAAGGCTTGTTGATACCCAGCTGAATACGACAATGCGCATAATATCTGGCGCAATCAGATCTACTCCAGTTTATTGGCTTCCACTGTCAACCGGTATAATGCCTCCTGATCTACGCAGATGTACTGCCCTTATGAGAGGATTCCACAAGATCTCCAGGAATGCTAACCTACCCGTGCATAGCGACCTGCCACTTTTAAATCGTAAGAGACTGAAATCGCACCATCCAACTCTGTGCGATGCTGCTGACATGGTTGCTAAGGATTTCAAACCTCTTGAAGAATGGAAAGGTCGGTGGGAAGCAGTCACAGATGTGCACCTGCATAATATCTTCTCAGATGCTAAACTTCCAAGTGAATTCGACCTACCACGCAAGACCTGGACTACTCTCAACAGAATTCGTACCGGCCATAGTCGATGCAGGGATGCTCTCTTTAAGTGGAAGAAGCTGCCTGATCCAGTCTGTGACTGCGGGGCTCCTTACCAGACTGTTCACCACATTGTCATTGAATGCAGGATTCGAACCTATCACGGTGCTGAAGAGGACTTCCTGCTAGCAACTCCAGATGCAGTGCGCTGGATTGAAGGACTGGATATTCAGTTGTAAAGACAAACATAAGTTTCTTGTGTGTCAATATGTATGTATGTAAATGTAATTTAATTGCATGATATGTCTGTATTAGCCATACGCTAAATAATAATAATGGAGAAAGTTGAAAATTTGTGGCGAACCGGGGGATCCTGCTTACTAGGCAACCTCTATATGCTGATCACTGCGCCATCTGGACACAGTGGTCATTACAACTGCACAGTCTACCCTATCAAGCCTCCCATCGGACTCAAATTCTCAGTTTATGCACACACTAGTGATGTAGTGCCACTCACCCATTATCCTCATTACTCGTGGCGTTTCGCCGATTACCGCAAGAGCTCGAGACTGATGTGCACCAGCAACGAAACAAGCCGGCCAGTGACCTCTTCAGTCTCGATACACACCAGGCTCGAGGTCTTATGGGAACTGGAGAAATGCCACGAATAATAAGAATAAATGGCAAGGTCTACTACATTATCAATGTGTGGCAAGTTGAGGCCAACGGCCTAGCCGCAGTGGTAACACCGGTTCTCGTCAGATCACCGAAGGGCTGTCAGGCTTGGCTAGCACTTGGATGGGTCACCGCCCGGATATGCTGAGTGTTCTTGGAGGTCGGGTTGCCAACTGAGGAACTACTTGCTTGAGAAGTAGCGACAGTGGTCATGAAACCTGATTACAGCTGGGACAGCAGTGTGCCCACTACATGCCCTCCGCATCCGGTGACGCCTCGGTGCTGAGGAAGACACGGCGGCCGGTCGGTTACGTTGGACCTTCAAGGCTTGTTTGGATGGTGGCTTTTTTGGGTGATTTGTGAATTTACGTCCCACGGGAGGCGTGCTAGGGTAGTCATGCAGTTGCGACGACTACTGCATCTGGATTGCACAGTGGGCAGCCTAGTAAGTTGGAGAGCTGGGTTCGTACCCAGTCCAGCACAAATTTTCAACTTCCCCCATTTATTTAAATCAATGCCCACTCGTAACAAATCTCTGTAATTCCTTTGTGTCTTAGAAACTACACTGCTTTGCGAAACTTGAGGACGAGCCAGATAAAGTGACATAACGTTTCACCTATGCAGAGAAAATGAATTAAAGTGCTGGAGCCTGTCGCCAGACGTCTCCCAGTCACAGAGAGTGATGTCAGTGTGACTTTAGGGGAAAATGGGGCTGGCTCCGAAACACAAGGCAGTTGAAAAACAGAAAACGACAGTCTGTATCAGTCAGCGAGTAGGTACGGTGCACTGTCGTGTCGTTCTTTGTTCTTAAAAAAAAAACAGGCCCGGAGACAACAATCGGTGACTTCACTTGAGCAAGGATCATTGGGAAACTGGAAGAAGGATGAATTGAGACTAGTGTATCCCATCAGTTTGGTATTGATCACAGCATTGTTTGCCGTGCGTGGGGAGCGTTCCAAACCACAGGCACTGCTGCCCATTGGAGAGGAGATGGTCGACCATGGTGAAGTAGAGCAGCAGATGTGCGCTGTACTGCGCAGTGGGCAAGGAAAGACCCATGTTAAGCAGCGGATGCAGTTGCAACAACATTTAACAGGACTGCAACTCAAGCAATCTCACCCTCCATAGTGGCGGGGTGGCTGCATGTGGATGGTTTCTTTGACCGACGTCCAGCATGTTGTGTTATGGTGCCAAAAGCATAAGCACTGGACCAAGTAAGAGCTGGGTCACGCGGTTATCTCAGATGACAGCAGATTCAGTCTGTGATTCTGGACGTCCACTCATATGGCGAGAGGAAGGGACATATAATGCTGCTAGTAACATTGTCGACGTGGTCGTTTCGGTGGTCCACGTGTTATGGTGTGGAGACGCATAGTATTGCATCAGAGTACTAGTCACAAAGTATTTGAGCGCGGTACACTCACCGATCAACGTTACTGCGACACTGTACTTCCCCTGTGCGTCTTTTTAGGGGTGCACTGGCCTGACTTCAGTTTTGTAGATGACACTGTGCGACTTTATCGAAGAGCGCTAGAGGGGGAGCTCTTCCTACGTGAGGACATCCGTCGAATAGACTGGGCTGCCATTGCTACGACCTAAATTCCACCGAGCACGTTCTTTACGCATTGGGCAGATGTATTGCAGTACGTTCACTTACACCAACGACCATCCATCATTTGTCAACAGCGCAGGTGGAGGAATGAAACGCCCTGCCACAAGAATCTCTTACTAACCATGTGGCCAGCATGGAAGCACGTTTCAGAGCACTGTGGGACTTAACTTCTAAGGTCATCAGTCTCCTAGAACTTAGAACTAATTAAAGCTAACTAACCTAAGGACATCACACACATCCATGCCCGAGTCAGGATTCGAACCTGCGACCGTAGCGGTCGCTCGATTCAAGACTGTAGCGCCTAGTACCGCTCGGCCATCCCGGCCGACGCAGAAATGGTTCCTGATACTTTTGATCAGATATTGTCTATGATGGCTTTAGGGTTGCATGTACCGTTAGTGTTGCCGCTTCATATTGTTACGAATGTGAAAAATTGTGGTAGGAATGGAGGCGTTGTATGGGTAATATCGTGTACACTGCGTACCCAGTGAAACTGTCAATCGTGTCGGAGGAAATGAAAACAAATGGTGTATGCACATTCATTTCAGTTTTGAATATAAATAATGATTTTGTAATTGTTCTCGATCAAAAAAAGTATAAGCTTTATTTAAATATGGGAAGATATGTGTTTACACTAATAACAGAGAGTGCTTAGCAAATAACTGCTTAGCAAATAACAGGAGTATTTGTTCACAAACGAAAATATGGCAATAAGACCAGTTTTTTATCAGTCCCTCTGTTTATTTCACATTTTTATTTACTACATGGTACACACTGGCACGTTTAGAAGTTGCACGCTATTACTTTTTAATTTAACCTCTCACTTGGTATTGATGAACGCCGGCCGGGGTGGCCGAGCGGTTCTAGGCGCTACAGTCTGGAACCGCGCGACCGCTACGGTCGCATGTTCGAATCCTGCCTCGGGCATGGATGTGTGTGATGTCCTTAGGTTGGTTAGGTTTAAGTAGTTCTAAGTTCTAGAGGACTGATGACCTCAGAAGTTAAGGCCCATAGTACTCAGAGACATTTTTATTGATGAACGCTTTACTTGTTTGCATATTTACCTATGTCATGGCATGCAGTAGAAGGTGAATATCTAACGTAGTCAGTCAATTGTGCCTTATGAGCCAACTTAATTCAGCAGCTCTTAAACACTATATCCGTCTGTACACTCGTTTCGGAACAAGTTCTCTATTTGTGTTTTTGATTGCTTTCATAATAAACAGTATTTTAGGATTCTGTCTTTTTCTTTTACTGCTCCTTACGCATTTTTCGTTGTTGTTACACAATCCTCATTGTGTTTGTTTTTTCCACAATAAAGGTAAGTGAATTTGGAAAAAACTACATATGAGTACGGTTATGTTTTGAGTGACAGTTCTTATAAGACATAGCAGAAGGAACTGTAGAAATCGGCTAGCGTTGATTTCTTAAAACCCTGAAGTCTTCTCAGTTTCTTCCACCACAGGCGATGCAGAAAAATTTTCCGGCCGTCAGTGGGTTATTGGTTTTATTTTGTCTCTTAATTACTGGTTTATTTGGTTTCTAGAAGTCATTCATTTCATTGCGTA
This sequence comes from Schistocerca serialis cubense, assembly GCF_023864345.2. Lineage (NCBI taxonomy): Eukaryota > Metazoa > Arthropoda > Insecta > Orthoptera > Acrididae > Schistocerca > Schistocerca serialis. The sequence continues at coordinate 424,136,576 of NC_064645.1, forward strand.
GTATCTCATGGTTTCAACCGATGCTATTCACTGCATGCACAAGTTGCTCGCAAACAGAGAGGGTAACAATTACATTACTTCGTAAAATACAATGTTTGTATTCTTCAATAGAATATCGATTGTAATTACTTACATAGATAAAGAACGTGGATTCCATGAAGCTGTTTTTTAGAAGCCTGAGTTTCTCTGATAAACTGACAAATGACATAAGCAGTACTTGTCATTCTATCTTAACGTGACGAAGTTGTGTACAAAGAAAAAAACAGCGGTAGAATCATGTCGGGCTACCCAACCAAAATAACTAGTAATCTCTTCTCATCGTATGCTTCCCAATATAGGCAAAATGTCTGTTCTGTTTTAATGCAGAGATTTTAGAGTAGCAAGAGCCCTTCGTACATTTCGTTGATATAATCTTTATTAAGACGCACTATAAAAGAAAGAATCCACCGATCATTTCGAAAATATTTGTGGAATATAATTTACGAGAACTAGTGACATCACTTCTAATCTGACTCACAGTTAACAAAACAATTCTTTAAATAATGCAAATTCTAAGCATATTTGAAAGAACAAAATTGCAAGTTAAGGAATTCCCTTGAAGGTAGTATATAACGCCATTACAATTCGATGTCGTGCTAATAAACTCCTGTCCTAATAGCTTGTCATTCAACGTTAACAGAGAGTGAATGAATGTTCAAAGAGGCTTTGGGGGAGGGTGGTATCGGTGATTCTGATCAAAAGATATGGACATACGAGTACGCCCTATTCCGAAAGGTTTTAGAGACAGAACACATTTAATGCACATTGTTATTTTCTGTATTATACAAACATTGTCATTGCTTGAAACTTTCCACAGTAGTGTAGAGGAAGTTGAGACGAATAGTTTGATGCAGGACGCTTGTGGTCTATCAAGTAGGGAAACTACCTCAATCTGGCCTACATGAACTACCTAAGCTATAGAGATTCTCAATATTCTCGCGCTCTCTTCGTGCAAGCTATTAGTCCTAGAGAAAAAAAATGTATAGGACCTTCTCTGCAGGAAATTTATCGCGCGAGAGTTTCAGTATTCTCGCTCTCTCTTCGCACAAACTAGTATTCTTAGAAAAAAAATGAAGAGACCTTTTTTGTAGGGAATTTAATGTAGTTTAAGTTTGCACTGCGACACATATTCGCTTTAAGCACCGTTTTTCATGTTATTGAAGAAAAAATGCCAAGTGATATTAAATATATTATATCTTGGAAACCATTCAGAACAGGGCGTATATCCAAATGAAGTTTTTTGTTAAGAATCACTAATACCTCCTGACTCACCATGTGTATGCTGTTTGTCCCCCATTTTCCGCATGATCAAGTTATTTGTTGATGATACAGTTCACGACCTAGTATTTCTACTACACTACACTTCAGTCAATGCGATACGTGTCTAGTTGACATAATACTTGGAATCTGACAACGGTAGTTGATGTACCCTTTAAGTGATAACTGAAAACAGGAACGTTCTCTACGTTACTTCTTTCTTTTTTTTCTTTTTTTTTCTCTTTCCTTCTTGCTTGCCACATTCTTGGAGCGTCCGCCAGGCGCCTGGGGAACACTTCCGGGTGTTCATTGGACAGAAAGCCGAGCAGCTTCCAGAGACGTCCTGAGGGAAGCCGCGGCAGAAGGAACAAATTATTGCGCCTCTGGGATCCACGTCGGGCCGCGGGAGGGGTCCTTAGACCTCGTGATTTACCGCTACACTTGTGCTGCTTGCTGGATTCCGCGTTTATTGTGTTGCAGTCTATCATTTCAGCGACGCCGCACGAAGCGGGCTGGTGTCCCGAGGCGATGAAGAAAGTATTACAGAACGGCCCCAATACTTCATCTTCCGCATTAAGAGGTAAACAGTTCGACAAATACGTGGCGCTAAAAAGAACTCTCCCCTTCCTTCCTTTTCAGAAAACACCACCAAGTAAGCTTAAAAGTAATCGTAGATAAAATCTTTGATTCTGGAGACAAACTCACATCAGTCGGATATAAGTCCCAGCCAGTACTCTATAACTGCATCTACATGATTATTCTGCAGTTCACAAATAAGTGCCTGACCGAGGGGTCATGAAACACCACTCGAGAACATTCTAGAACAGCGCGCGAGTGAAACGAACTCTTAAATCTTTCCGTGCGAGCTCTGGTTTGTCTTATTTTATTTTGATGATTATTCTCCCTACATAGGTGGACGCCAACAAAATATTTTCGCACTCTGAGGAGAAAGTTGGTGATAGCAATATCATGAGAAGATCCTGTGGCAAAGAAAAACGCTTTTGTTTTAATAATTGCCACCCCAATTCCCGTATCATATCCATGGTACCCTGCCCCCTGTTTTGCGATAATGCAAAACGAGCTGCCATTCTTTGAACTTTTTTGATGTCCTCTGTCGATCCTATCTGATGCGGATCGTACACCACCAAGCAGTACTCCAGAAGAGGGCGGACAAGCTTTGTGTAAGCAGTCTCTTTAGCAGATCTGTTGCATTTCCTAAGAGTTCTACCAATAAGTCGCAGTCTTTGGTTCGCTTTCCCAACGATATGATGTATGTAATCGTTCCAAGTTAAGGTATTCGTAGTTGCAATCCGCAGGTATTTAATAGAATTCAGAGCCTTTGGATCACAGAGTCCCGGGGTCGATTCCCGGCCGGATTTGGGATTTTCTCTGCCCGAGGACTGAGTGTTTGTGTTATCCTCGTCATTCCATCATCATTCTTGAAAGTGGCTGGACTGTGTTCAGATCGGGAATGTGTAGGGGCGCTTATGACCGTGGAGTTGAGCGCCCCACAACACAAACCAAACATCATCATCATCATCATCATCATCATCATCATCATCCTCATCAATAAATCTGTGTGATTTATCGTATATATATATATATATATATATATATATATATATATATATATATATATATATACACTAAATCATTCTGCAGTAGGTTTTGATCATCTGGTGACTTTAAAAAACAGGAAGTGACACCATCACCTGCACAGTATAAGAGGACTTCTCAGATTACCTCCTAGAGCAGGAGCTGCAGACGTCCTACAGCACTTCCTTGGGAAACGTCTTCTGATTTATTCATAACTTCCCGTGAATTATTATGAACTTCGATCTTTCTGAGAGGATATCACAAATCTAGTCGCACAATCTCCGTACGGACGCAGTTGTTTTAGAAGTCACTTGTAAGGAATGGTGTTAAAATCCTCCTGGAAACCTTAAAATATGAAATCAGTTTGACATCTCCTCTCGATAGCACTCATTACTTCGTGAGACTAAAGAGTTAGTTCTGTTTCATACGTGGTTCACGCTTTTATACAGCTATAGATGACTCTACGCGAAATAAATTTGTAAGCCTGTGAAACTACAGTATAAAGTTAACGCTTGCACGAATCATCGTACAAAATCAAGCATAACTTCAGGACAGTGAAGAACATTATACGGATTACGCATGACGGCTTCTGAAAAAGAATAGGATAGTAAACCTTTAGGATGTCGTCAACATTAAGGTCAAAAGAAAGGCATTCTGGTGAGCGATAGGCATCAAATAAATGGCAATTCCCTTTTTAAAAAAACGAACCCCACGTTTAGATTGCCTGGTCGTGTTTTGTACCTCATGCTCCCCGAAAACTAGGCTTATATCTTCAACGTTACAATATTTCATTACACTGTTTTGTATTGCTGAGGTAAGTCTTCCAGAATATCATACAATAGGCTAAGAACTATTACTGAATAACAATTATTGTTATAATTCCACGATAAATGGCACAATAAACTGTGAAATAAAATACCAACTCTTCTCAAAGGGACTACAAGATTAAGCTGGTTAGTTTCCTCAAATAATACACAGACCATAAAATTTTCGTTTAATGTAAGCTAAAGCAAATCAAAATCATTTAATAATTTTCGAGCAACCAAAGAGAAGACAAAGTAGAGATAAGAAATAATTAATTTGAATTTAGCCTGAATTCATTGTTGGCTATTGAAGTTATTGTTATTTCATAAGGTGGCCTTGTATGATGTACCAACATCAGTACATTTCTCAATATTAGTAGTGCGTTTCAGAGTATTCCAATAATGCTGTTAAAATAGAACAGCTCCAGTCGTAAGTAGTCTACTTGAACTTCTCACAATGTGCTTCGGATGGACAAAATCACGCTCACAGCGTCTAAGAGCTCGGAACCTGCGGTGCAGATAACTCTAATGTGCAGCTAATATCTTCTGAGGCTGTACGAATGCTGTTTGCTAGAAATTAAAGATTTTATTGTAATACTTATAGTACCTATATCCATCCGTTCTCAATTGCTACTTCAATTATGTTTATCATGTAGTTAAGAATAATTTTTATCAGTGTATTGGAACTGGAGATTTGTTTAGTTTTCAATCAAAGATGTTTCACCTAGCCATATTAGGTATCATTAGTGATGTATAATGTGAAAGATAATAGTGTGGCTAAACACACTTTGCTATGCGACATGTAGTGTTCCCTGGCAGCACGTTAATGTTATCTTACTATTTACAGTTATAGAGCTGTCAATGCCACTTGCTTTATGTTTCTGAATACACTAAAAATACGAAACACAAAAATAAGTGGCAAATCACACTTCTACGATTGTAAATACTAAATAACCTGCTGCAGGAAACACTAGATGCATCATAACAAACTACGCTTAGTTATACAATCATCTGTTGTTGCCTAATTTTAACTGGTGGATCATGACCGATTGGAAAGAAAAGAAATATTCAGTTACAAGAAACAGGTAATATTTATTATTACCTACACGATAAACATAACGTTGTTGTATCATTATAATTGACTTCTACTTTGGTTAATATTGGAATATCCACCTAATATGGTCAGGCCACAGCTGTGAACGGTAAATCCTGCCGGCACAACTCCGGTCCTAAATCACTGTATCGTGTAATCAGGTACTCTCCCGCTCCGAAAGCAATTACGCTAATAATTAGCAGCATTGAAACGTATTTTTGACGTATACACAGATCAACATAGCGTTTCGGAAACAATGCTCTCATCATCACACTGTAAATTTTATATTTATATGAAACAGAGAATGAGGAAAGACAAGAGTAGTGATGAGTAGTAATTTGTGACTTCCAGCTGCACAGGGCATTGTAGTAATGCAGTGGAGCAAGTTGAAAATCTGTGCAGGGCAGGATTCGAACTCGTATTTACCGCCTTTCATGAGCGATTCCCTTAACCGGTTCGTCCATCTGGACACGGTCCCTGACCGACCTAAATTCCCAACTTACCGCAAGCTACAACGCGGCTCCCCCCGCCCATTAACCCCCTACCGCAAATTATTGACTCCCGTAGGAGTTCGGACGATATTACTGCTTCCGCACTGAAACAAACGTCAAGGAGCCGTCGTCCTGTTACAGAAATATAAACGTACGCTTCTGCGCCATCATAGTCAGTAAAATTTTTCTGGGTTTGTGGCCGCATTGTCAATATGCAAAACTATCGACGTTTCGGTCACTGTTGCAGGTGATCTTCTTCAGGGTGTTTTTGTTTGCTGACAGCCTGAAGGGGATCACTTGCAACAGTGACGGTAACATCGGTAGTTTTACATACTGACTCTTACAGAAATATACAAATGTATGTGAGTGGCGTCTGTTCTGTGAGACATGTCCGACGGAATTGCATTCCAACGTGCGATAAGAAGCCTGACAGAATAGGCACCTATCAAATGTATACATTTTTGTAAATCTTAGCTCAGGAGGTTAAATGCTAAAAACTCTACTAACGTAACTGCGTCATTCATAAAATAAAATGGCAAAAAAGACAATGGACGATGGATCCTTGTCTTACATCAAAATTTACGACTTCTGTCAGTGGCCGTACATCTCACACCGCATTGTAGACGAGGACCCATAGTCCAGTGTGCTTCTATTCCATTTGACTTGATGAATGCAGCAAATGTATAGGTAGACTTTTTTCCATTTTAAACTCATGAGCTAATGCTGATAGCATTGTCTCTCTAAACGAATTGTCGCTATGTGTTGACGAAAATACTGTGAATGCTACCCAATTATTGCTGTAAAATTCTAACAGTCGTTACCTCACATCCGTAATGTATAACGTTAAACCGAAAGTAATTGTTTCCGAAGTTCCAAATGTACAGTGAGAATTTAGTATTTGGGTATAGTAAAAGCAAGTTGATCGGTGCTTTTATTGTCATACACTACCCGACCACAATATTATTGTAGCTGGCCTCCCGTAGTCGTCATCGGAAACACGCGGTGAAATTTCAGTACACAAGTGCAGTGGTGACCAAGGAAAGCGCACCGCGTTCTGAATGGTTTCGATATTATTGCTCATATACACACATCAAAAAAAGTATTGCATCACATCGGTTCCGAGGGTTCTGGAACCTGTACAGAAAATTGGAATAGAGATCAACATAAACACCACTTCCACCCTTTTTATTGCTCATGAAAAACCACACATTGCACGATGTACCACCATACAGCGAGATCTTCAGAGATGGTGGTCCAGATTGCTGGACACACTGGTACCTCTAATACCTAATAGCACGGGCTCTTGCATTGATGCATGCCTGTATTCGTCGTCGCATAGAATCCACAAGTTCATCAAGGCACTGTTGGCCCAAATTGTCCCACTATTCAACGGCGATTCGGTGTAGATCTCTCAGAGTGGTTGGTGGGTCACGTCGTCCATAAACAGCTCTTTTCAACCTATCCCAGGCATGTTCGATAGGTTTCATGCCTGTAGAACATGCTGGCCACTCTAGTCGAGCAATTCGATTTCCTGAAGGACGTCATTCACAAGATGTGCACTATGGATGCGCGAATTGTCGTCCATGAAGACGAATGCCTCGCCAATATGCAGCCGATATGGTTGCGCTATCGGTCGGAGGATGGCATTCACGTATCGCACAGCCGTTACGGCGCCTTCCATTACCACCAGCGGCGTACGTCGGCCCCACATAATGCCACCCCAAAACTGCAGGGAACCTCCACCTTGCTGCACTCATTGGACAGTGTGTCTAAGGCGTTCAACCGGTCTGGGTTGCCTCCAAATACGTCTCCGACAATCGTCTGGTTGAAGACATATGTGACACTTAACGGTAAAGAGAACGTGATGTCAATCCTGAGCGGTCCATTCGGCACGTTGTTGAGCCCATCTGTACCGCACTGCATGATGTCGTGGTTGCGAAGCTGAACATCGTCATGAACGTTGGGAGGGAAGTTGCGCGTAATGTAACCTATTGCGCATAGTTTGAGTGGTAACAACACGTCCTGTGGCTCCGTGAAAAGCATTATTCAACATGGTGGCGTTGCTGTCACGGTTCCTCCGAGCCATAATCCGTAGGTAGCGGTCATCCACTGAAGCAGTAGCCCATGGGCGGCCTTAGCGAGGCATTTCTTCGACATTTCCTGTCCCTCTATATCTCCTCCATGTCCGAACAACATCGTTTTGGTTCAATCCGAGACGCCTGGACAATTCCCTTGTTGCGAGTCCTTACTGGCACAAAGTAACAAGGCGGACGCGATCGAACCGCGGTATCGACCGTCTAGGCATGGTTGAACTACAGAGAACCCGAGCCGTATACCTCCTTCCTGATGGAATGACTGGAACTGATCGGCTGTCGGACCCCCTCCGTCTAATACCCGCTCCTCATGCATGGTTGTTTACATCTTAGGGCGGGTTTAGCTACATCTCTGAACACCAAAGGAACTGTCCATGATAGCAATATTCACAGTCAACGCTATCTTCAAGAGTTGTGGGAACATGGGTGATGCAAAATTTTTTTGATGTGTGGTTCAGCGCGTCCTCGTAAAATTTCAGAATAAAAACTCGCCGACCACAGCGCCTTCGCTGCCAGGTGCAGTAATGATGTGGTCAACTAATGGTCAAACATGCATATGCCCTGTTTATCGTACATGCTTTAGCATTTGCTTTGGTCGCAGAGGTGTGAGAAGGTTATGCGGAAAACAGCTCTCATGTTGTCCACTGAGGCAACAGCAAGCATGCCAGACCGTCAGAGATGGAGCTGCTCGTGTTTAGGCACAGCGCCTGGGTTCTGTCCGCCTGGGCTAAAAGTGGACGCCGCACAGTAACTACTGCAGGTACGCCAAACAATAACAAACTCCGTGCAGTGTCTGCCCTCCGTGGGATTCTCGATTCGCTTTCATCCGAAAGCAGGAGCTGGACACAAATTATCAGCTGCAGTGTTTACAGGACTTCATTGTTTCTAAGAGATGAAAGAGAAGCCAAGCCCGCTTCGTGTTCCACTCACGGATGTACAGGCGTGTTCGAGTTCAGTGACGGGTTCGATTGCCATTGAAGTAGTTTCAGGAGAAATTTTGTTACCAGCTACAGAAATAAGAGATGAATTGGTTCATCGTCTTTCACACGTCAGTTTCGTGTCAGAATGGTACTAATTTATTTGGATAGTTCTTTATCGCTTTGGGAAGCTGATCCATCAGGTACTATATCAGAATGTGATGAGAGTGTTGTGCGGCCCAGTACCAGAGGTAGATATCCCGAAAAATATGGAAAAAGAGATTTTGTGGCATTTTGGAAGTTTACGCCGTCAGTTGACAAATACTTAGTGATACCCACAACCGTTTACACAAAACCAATTATTTTGGGTTGTTAAGAATCTCAGTGACAGACGAAACTATCGTACATTTGCATACATTATACAGAATGAGGCTGGATTGCCAACAGAATTACGCTTTGAACTTTATTTTCAATTCCGTAATACCAGAATGTACACAGTATATTATACTTCTTTCATTTCAACATTCTTTTAGAGACTTTTAATATCAAAGTAACGTAATCTCATTCATAAATATAATAATGAAAATTTAAAATACTCCAAGTATTAAAGAAAAACTATCAAATTTCGGGTTTAAAATTGTTTTACTCACGAAAGATCGTCACAGTTCCCCGACTGCATTTGTGATTTCTTCTCAGAACCGTTAGAGTTCGTAGCAATTAATGGAAAGTAATAGAGTAAAACAGAAATGATATCTTACGTTCTCCAAGGAAGTGTTGTAGGCCTTCCGCTGTTCCCAGTCTATATAAACGATTTATGAGACAATCTGAGCAGCCTTCTTAGATTGTTTGCAGATGATGCTGTCATCTAACGCCTATTGAAACCATCCGAAGATCAAAGCCAATTGCAAAATGATTTAGACAAGGTATCTGCATGGTTCGAAAAGTGGTAGCTGTCTCTAAACAACAAAAAGTGTGAGGTCCTCCACATGCGTACTAATAGGAATGTGATACATTTCGGTTGCGTGGCGAATTACACAGATTTAAGACTTATCGACTCAAATACGTAAGGATTGCAGTTACTAACAACTGAAATTTGAACCATCGCATAGAAAATGCTGTAGGGAACGCGAAAAAAACCTGCGTTTTACTGGCAGAATACTTAGGAGATTCGAGAAATTTATTAAGGAGATGCCTACACTACGCTTGTATTTCCTCTTCTGAAGTATTTATGCGTAGTAAGGGACACATAGCAGACAGGACCGACAGAGGACATAGAAAAAGTTCAAAAAAGGGCAGCAGGTAGTCTGTTACAGCGGAGTAGGGGAGTGTACGGTACGTGAATTTGGGTGACAGTCATTAAAACAAATACGTTTTTCTTCGCGGCGAGATCGTTTCACGGGATTTGATCATCCACTTTCTCCTCTGAATAAGCAAATATTTTGTTGACTCTCACCTAAATAGGGAGACACGACCTCAGTTATAAAAAAAAGAGAAAGAGAGAGAAATGATAAGTCGCACGGGAAGATTTAAGTGTCCGTGTTTCCAGTGTGCTATTCGAGAGTGGAACGGTAGAGAAACAGTCTAAAATTGATCCTATGAACCCTCCGTCAAGCACTTAAGTATGAATTACGGAATATTCATATAGATGCAGATGTAGATGCACGCATCATGACACTGTCTTACCACTGTTAATGAATTGTCAAAGGAGAGCCATCAAACCTATGCTTTGATAGCTGAGCCGGTAGAACACTTCCCCGCGACAGGCAAAAGTCTCAATTTCTAATCAATATCTAGCACTCAGTTTTAAAGTGCCAGGAAGTTTCGAAATAGCGCACATTCTGCTACAGAGTGAAAAATTCATTCTGGAGACAGCTTTCTTTATTGATACGCGATACTTTGAGAGCAGTAGATATATTTGAGTTGGTTGAGTCAGTTTTTCCAGACTTCTGAGAGGGTTCGACGCTTAACCACACGTCAGTGTTAACCAAGATACGATCAGACGGAGTGATCGTGAACGGGTCGATGAATATTGGACTCAGTTAACCCGGTATGTTATACTGGACGGGGAATCCTCTACAGAAGCGAAAGTGATGGGTCAAGGAAACTTAATACGATCTCTGATTTTCTGAGTGTACGTGAACGATGTATGATATAGGATAAGCAGGTCTGTAAGATCGTTCGTTGGTGATGCTGTTACGTACTGTCGTTGTGTGATTGTTTGGAAACGCAGAGAGACTTGAAGTAAACTTCCACTGGTGTAAACATGTCACTTTTCTTTGAATTCAAGTAAGGTCAAGATAATGCCCATAAGAAAGTGAAAGAAACCGATTGTATTCGATTACAAGATTAGTAACAAACTTCTTCAGCATGTCACACCGTGTAAATATTTACGGGTAATACAAAGAAGTGATATGAAATGTAATCTATACTAACAATAAATCTGCAAAACTGTCGTATCTGTCTGTTTGCCCGTTTGAACGCGCTTCTGCAAATGTGAGACGAACTATCATGGGATTTCCGCAGATAACTTGAGTATAGTTTGGAGCACCGTAAAGGCTTTACTTCATCAATATCGGATCACAGAAAGAAAGATATCGTAAATGAAATTTTTATCCATGCTAACGTTATAAATTCAAAATCACCTCCATCTGTTAAGTTTTCACGGCTAACCTGACCAAAAGATTTGGTGGAAATTTGGTTTGGTGGTAGGTTGCTTCAATGATGATAAAGCACATAGCCTAGTTTACAAAGTGTGTACTAGAAGATACTTTTTATTTGAAGAGTATTACGAGAATTATGGACAATATTTACTCTTTGAGAAAGCTGTTTACTCTTGTTTGACTTTTGATCTCTATTATATTTATGTAAACGTTTTACTGGGTAATGTGTGCTACATGGTACGATTCAAAATAATGACTAGAACTCTTATACACTCCTCAATGCATTTAATACATACTTTCACATTGTGGGGTTCTCCCCACTCGTCTCTTATAGGGTGCCTAAAGGATGCTGCTTTCTCAGGCAGGTATAGAACAATTCAAGCAAATCACATTAATGGTTTTTATTGTATTAAAGTAGATTGACAATACTTAACTTCGTATTTGCAACTAGTTGTCGCAAGCGATGGGCGACATGCAAATAAGTCACTGTCCCTGACTATATACAATATCCATGAATATGGATCACTAATAACTGCTCCGCTAGTGCCCGACATCTAAGGTGCCAGCCTGCTGGTGCCGGTCTAGTACTGTGCTGCCGAGGCTGGCAGGAGCGGCGCCTATATTCTCTTCTGGGGCAGCTTGTTAGGGGGAGGGGTGGGGCAGTTATCTAGCTATCCAGACAGGCAGACACGTGACGATAGCTGATGTTACCGCAAGTACTGTAGCTTACTAATTCAACATCGCTCATTATAACAAAACTGATAAGTGAGTGCAGCCAGGGGTAATAGCTGGTAACAACATAAAATCTGTGTGTTAGGGAAGGTAGGTGAAAGGTTTTGATTTGGTGGAAAGGTTCTGGGAAAGTCTATGCATCTCTAAAGAAACTCGCAATCAAGGCACTAGTGGGACCAGTTCTAGAATATAGTCCTAAGAACGACAGAATTTGGCTGAATGTGAGCATGTGCTGCTAGGTTCTTAATTAATCCATATAGCCCTTTTAAAAGTTTATTAAAACTCCACAGCGACTTATGTGAGAATTCTTAGAAGAAAAATTGAGTAGTTCTGAGTGAATCATTTGAATAAAGTTAGACAACCTGCATTCGAGGAAGTCTGAGCGACTGTTGAGCTAACATCATTATATACGAGGATAACCCTAAAAGTAAAGTTTATTTTTTTTATAAGTATAAAACTGTTTGTGCGGCAGTTGGTCACACTGTTAAGAAGAGTGCTTCACGCGCTATGTATAAACATGCACACGCCGCACTGAAGCGCTGTCTTGGCTTGGCAGTCATTGAGAATGGAGCTCCCGTTGGGTGTTACCGCCAAGTGCGAATTGCGCGCACTTATTGAGGTTTTTGTACGCAAAGGGCACTGCACCGACTGAAATCCGTCGGCAATTGACGGAAGTGTATGGTGAGTCGTGCATAGATGTCAAAAATGTTCGTAAGTGGTGTAGAGAGTTTGCAGCTGGTCGGACCGAAATTCACGACGAACAAAGGAGCCGGAGACCGTCTATTTCTGAGGAGACAGTGTTGAAGGTTGAGCAAAGCGTGCGTGAGGATCGGCGGATCACCCTGGATGATCTCTGCACCTTGGTTCCTGAGATTTCCCGAAGCACCGCTCACAGAATTTTAACGGAAACATTGAACTACCGGAAGGTGTGCGAAAGATGGGTGCCACGCATGCTGACTGAGGACCATATACGGCAACGATTTGATGCTTCCCGCGCATTTCTTCACGGCCTTGGAGCCGAACAGGACAACTTTCTGGACTCAGTTGTCACGGGTGACGAAACCTGGGCATACCACTTTACAACTGAGACCAAGCAACAATCACGCCAGTGGCGGCATCCTTCTTCGCCAAAGCCGCGGAAATTCCAACAAACACAGTCGGCCGGTAAAGTCATGACAACCGTTTTTTGGGATCGGAAAGGGGTATTGTTGTTCGACTTTATGCGCACTGGGACCACAATTAACATGACAGGTACTGTGAGACTCTGAAAAAACTCAAACGGGCGATTCGGAACCGGAGAAGAGGAATGTTGAGAAAGGGCGCACACATTCTCCATGACAACGCTCGCCCACACATCGCTCGGCTAACCGTTGCTCTCCTGCAGCAGTTTCAGTGGAACATAATCACCCACCCACCCACCCTATAGTCATGACTTGGCGCCCAGTGACCATCACCTGTTCCCTAGCTTAAAAGAACATTTGGCCGCAAAGCGATTCATCTCCGACGACGAGCCCCTACAAAATATACCATACATACTGAAACACGTATGTAACATAGCAGCGATGGCGAGGCATTGTAGCATCTGTGACCAGAGAGTATGCGCTTGACCGCGCGAGTGTTGCGAGCGGTGCTCAGTCCGTCAGTAGTCGTTGTGAGTCAGTCGAGTCAGTCAGTCGTTGCGAGTCGGTAGCTCGGTCTAGTTGAGAGCAGTACTCAGTCTGTAGTCGTCATGCAGAGCGGTCGGTCAGTAGTAGCAGCCCAGTGCGGTTGTGTGATGTAGGCGGTCGGCAACACTGGTCAAGATGAGGAATAAGGTATACTGTTAATTAATATAATCATTAGATAATGAAAAATTTTATTTATTGTAATTATTCTCCGACAAGTCTCCCAATAATAATTTTTTATTTCAAAAGCATTTTCTCAAAAATTTAATTTTTTATTGAACTCAAGATTTCGTTGCACTTCCCATTTCATTCCACTTCTTTTGAAGAAAAATTTCACTAGAATCACAAAAAAAAAAAAGACAATATTATTATTTGCAATGCAGTTCCTCCAAACGGTGCGCAACAACAAGAGCAGATATGTGACATCCATTTATTCTGAGGTAAGACTTTAATTCTGATTGTTTTACACAGGGCCAAAGACCGATATTTCGGTTTAATTGAATTTTCTTGTCACTGAATGGACTTTAATTTTTTGAAGGATTTATATTTGAGTCAGATTGCGAATTTCACATTTTTGTTGCCATTGTCAGTATATTTCATTGTGGGCAGGTTACGCATAGAGCCATGTCCATCAGCATTTCTAATTAGTATCGTCCTTTTCTTTTAAAATTTTTGTGGGGAGGTTACACTTGGCTCCCATTTCTATTAAGTATTGCTGTATTTTCTTTTAAAATTGCGGTGGGGAGGTTACACTTGGCGACACCCAGTCCAGGATCGTATTTCGTTGAGAGTCTTTTGAGCAACAGTCAGATATCTGCTCTTATTTGCTTAAGTATAATTAGGATTTGGCGCTACGCTTTTATTAATCTTGTGACTTTCTCTCTACAGGTCAACGGCAATTTGTTGCTTTGTTGTATTTGTGTGTTGCTTTTGCATTGTGTTGATTTGTTTTGTGAAAAATTTTGACTATTGTAAAAATGCCGCGAAAGACTGTGAATAGTGTATCGCGAAGTATTGTGAATGAAATTACCGACTTAAACAACGTGACCGATAGTAATTGTGATACGCAACGTAATGATGACAATCCTGCGTTCACTAACAATCAGTGCATTCCAACCACTAATGATGACTTTCACCTTAATGATGAACAAACGAACTCAATTGTCTCGTCTGTTAACTTGACGACAATTGATGACGCAGAATGCTCTATTGTAATGAGCGCTGCAGAGCTTAACACACCCGATTTGGAAAACCCAAGTAACGAACAGACAAATTTGTCTAATGAATATGAACAGATCACACAAAGTAGGGCGGATTTATTTAATTCCGAAACAATGACTGATAGTGTACATTTGACTGGCAAACCTTTTTCTAAAATACAGAATGACCAAATGGTCGCACAGAGCAAGACAATTGCAAGTACTCCATCACAGAGCACTGAGAATGCAACTGCTACTTTTGATGTGAATCAATTTATGGCAATAATGCTACAGTTTAAGAACGACCTTACTGCAAATTCCAAACAACAGAACGAAAAATTAGACAAACAGAGTGTAGATAACAAACAATTTAAAGAGAATTTCAAACAACTTAGTGAACAAATTAGAGACGTTGCCGCGCAGTGCCATGACACCAAGGAACAGTTGCGCGTGGAAATTGAGGCTTGTTCTCAAAAAAATAGCGAAGAAATTAAGTCTGTTGCGCAAGAATTAAGGGAAATGCAAACAGCCGCAACAGAAACACTCAGAGACGAAATTAGCGGAGTCGCTAAACAATGCTCTGAAAAAGCTGCACAATTACGGGACGAGTTTAAAGCAATGACGGTAGAACTTTCGCGCACAGTGGACGCAAAGATAGACGCGAAATTCGAACAGCAAAACACTCAGATTAACGAGCGCCTTAATCAGCACATACAGAACAGTGATACGCGTTTCCGCAGATTTATTCAAGATCAAAACAAAGTAAAACGACAAGTCATGGAAACAATCACTGCACAGAGACAAGAGGACAAACGTAAAATATTCGCGAAAGCGAAGACGTATGTAGACAATAATATTACTACAGTGTCCGATAAAATTAATACCATAGAACAATTGAACGCGGAATTACGGGATGAAATTTCTGATCTTAAAGCAAAAACAGATACACACACAGTAAATATTCAAACAGTGACAGATAGATTCGAACAACTAGATCTAACACAGGATTGCGATGTCATCAAAGCTGATGTTAAAAAACTGAGCGAAACTACGCGCAAGTTGCAAAAACAGATTAATGCGTCTGATTCTAAAACCGATGATCAGGTTAAAATACTGACTGAAAAATGTGATGAATTGGCCAGTCGTATTGATGTTATCGAAAATACTAATGACAATAAATCAGACGATACTGCACCGGTTTCTTTTATCCAAACACCTGAATTTCAAAATTTACAGCAGACAATTAATGAAATCGATTCATCTAACAACACGTTACGTCGGAAGTTATCAAATTTACAACAAGAAGTAACAGAGATGAAAAACATGTCAGTTAATAACATACCACAACAGACGCCACTTTATGAACATGTGTCAGACTCACGCAGCGCGTATAATTTGGGTAATCTACAGAGAGTACGGGACTTAGATTCCGATCAACCGCAGTTCAATAGATTCTCTTACGATCCTGAACCTGTTTCATTACACAGAGATGATAATTTCGACTATAAACATTTTCTGTCAGTAAGAAAGTTCAAAATATTTAAAAACGATAGAACGCAGATTCACCCACTGGATTGGATTCAACAGTTTAGCTTTGCTCTTCCACCGACTTGGCCTGTAACACATAAACTTGAATTTATTTGCAGTTTTTTGGAAGGCGAACCGGCAACTCGTATGAGACCGATCGCGAGACAGTGTTACTCGGTAGAGGAATTTCAGAATGCTTTTCTGTCAGCGTACTGGTCGAAGACGACACAGCGCGGAATTAAAGATCAACTAATTAGTTTGCCAAACTATGAAAACTCAAATTTTCCCAGTGTAACGCAATTTTTTGAGCACATGGTACAACAAAACCAGTACCTAAGTGAACCGTACAGTGAATCCGCACTGATACAATTATGCATTTCCAAATTACCACGGTCATTACGAGTGTCACTCCTAACAGGTCAGCAAAAAGAAAATATTTCAGCGTTCAGAGATCTTTTACAGCTCTTGGAGGTACAGCAATCCGATTATTCTTTTGTAAACAAAAACTTTTCGTGTAACAACCAAGGTCAACAACAGTACTACAATTATGATCAGGGACGTAACTTCAATCGGAAAGATAACAGACGCTTTAGGAACGACAACTACCAAAACTTTAATAACAGGCAAAATTCTAATTATCAATACCGTCAAAATTTTCAGCAACAGGAACAACACTTTAGTAACAATAGAGGTGTTTCACAACAACAACATCAAAACCAGCCGGTTAGGATACCTAACCAACAATGGAATACACAAGGTCAACCAGGCTTTAATGTTTCGCCGCGTGGACGCATAGTCCCTGGTCCAACAAATAGTAACGCACGGGAGCAGAGAAACAACTATGTACAAAGAAGACAGTATTTCAATTCTCATCGCAATACACCGTATAGGAATGACTATTACGACAGACGTAAAAACGACGAGCACAATTATCAGCGTACATATAATAACAGTCGGTCTCACCAACAGCAAAATTATTCACAAGAACATATTCTCATGAATGAACCCGACAGTAGATACCATCCAGAGCGTAACACGTCTGGAAGAAGTGATAGGACAGTTCAAATAGTCGAAATGCCACAGAATCCTCCTAATAATAATAACACGTCAGATAGAATCTGACTAGATAATGTACAGGACGCATCTTCCAATAATACAAGCACTACCTTAGACACGCAAAATGTTGTTCACGAAAATGTAATTACTTTTGACGACATCAGAGACACTCTTTTACAGGAAAGACCAGTTATTCAGAAAACCATTTCACATCCTGTTATCGAAATTAAAATTGGTTCATCAAAATTCTCAGCAGTAATTGATTCCGGCTCACCTATATCAGTAATAAATGAGGAGACTTTTAATGAGTGCAACAAAGAGAATACCTATCCGACATTACCTTTAGGCAAAACAAAAGTGAAGGGAGCAGTATCGAGTAAAGGAGTAGACGTTAAATTACAGACGCATTTATCATTTTGTATTGGAGGTCATACTTTTCACTCTAATTTTTGGATTGTGCCTTTATTGACAACAGACGTTATTTTAGGTACGAATTTTCTGGTACAACACGACGCAGTTATTGATTTTCAGAATTCTTATTTAATGTTAAAGGATGAAAATGTACAACTTGCTTTAGAATTTCAGCACTCATTATCTGCGGAAGAACAAACAATCAACCGCACAGAGGTCATTTCCGCAACACGTGACATAGACTGTAATCCCACATTGTTCACGGATACGTACGTACACAACTATAATACTGCAGACGAAGCTGACTACGACGTAATGCAATTGATTTCTGATAAGGTTAAAGAGAGCAGTGCAAGTACAGACGACGAACGAACGCAATTACACAAAATTCTTTTACAGCAAGCTCCAGTTTTTGACAACATTCCTGGTACTATGTCCGGCTTTATGTATGAATTTCAAGTCAAACCGCACGACACATTTAAAGCAAAGCATTATCCCATTCCATATATTCACAGAGAACAGGTTAAAAAAGAATTGGAGGATATGCTTGATCAAGGAATTATTGAACCAGCAGTTAGTCCGTACATAAACCCGCTACATATTGTTAAGAAGAAAGATGGCTCACTTCGCCTTGTACTTGATTCACGTCACATTAATGACATTATTATTAATGAAACAGATCGACCACAGACATTAGAGGAACTTTTACAGAAATTTCATGGTACAGCTATTTATTCTACACTAGATTTGAAATCGGGATTTTGGCAAATTCAACTTCATCCGAACTGCAGAAAATATACAGCTTTTCTCTGTTTTGGCGACTGTTATCAATTTTGCAAATTACCATTCGGCTTAACTATTTCTTCTGCAGCTTTTATTCGCGGTTTGAACACAATACTTCCGACAGAACTTAAAGACAGAATTACGACGTATGTAGACGACATTCTTATCGCAGAAGCTAACTGGTCTGAACACAATCTGATTCTTGAACAACTGTTGCAAACTTTCCATGCACAAGGACTTACAGTTAACCTCAGTAAATCGCATTTTGGCAAAACTTCTATAAAATTTCTTGGACACGTAATTTCAGCAGAAGGCATTGCACCTGATCCGGAAAAACTTCAAGCTCTACGTGACATTAGTGTTCCTACGACAAAGAAACAACTACGCAGTTTTTTGGGCTTAATTAACTTTTTTCGTAAATTTATTCATCATTCTGCTTTAGACACACCCAGATTATGCCAATTAACAGGTAAAAACAGTATTTGGTCTTGGGATAAGCAAGCACATTCTGAATTTATGAACCTGAAACATGCTTTGTTGAATGCTCCACTGTTATCGCACCCAGATCTTACTAGAAACTTTTCCATTGCCACCGACAGTTCCAACACCGCCTTAGGCGTACATATTTTCCAGGAAATAGAAGAAGATGGCTCTACAGTAATCAAAAACATCGCATTTGCAAGTCGCATTCTGTCACCTGCTGAACGAAATTATTCCGTCACAGAACTGGAAACATTATGTGTTGTATGGGCTTTTACGAGATTTCGGCACTTTCTTTATGGCAGACATACCACCGTTTACACAGACCACAGAGCGATACAATTTTTACTCTCGGCTAAATTTACTCACGACAGGTTAAGTAGATGGAAACTTTATTTACAGGAATTTAATTTTACAATTGTTCACATTCCCGGCACACAAAATGTTATAGCAGACGCACTATCGCGTTCTCTCGGCAACAATCAGCAAGACGTAGCAACCAACTTCTGTAAAACAAATTTCAGTGTCATGTACATTCAGCAAGTTGCATTTGAAAACTTTATTTCATCGTCATTACAGGACATATCAAAGGAGCAAAATAAAGACAATGTGTGGAAAGAAATTAAACACCTTTGGCAAGATAA
This sequence comes from Schistocerca serialis cubense, assembly GCF_023864345.2. Taxonomy (NCBI): domain Eukaryota; kingdom Metazoa; phylum Arthropoda; class Insecta; order Orthoptera; family Acrididae; genus Schistocerca; species Schistocerca serialis. The sequence goes on from NC_064645.1 coordinate 424,156,021, forward strand.
GAATAATGTTACGATTAGAAACCATTACACTGTGCGCAATGACATTCTGTTTCGCCGCTCTCATCCTGACAGCAACAATTGGTTATTATGCATTCCTGACGAACTGGTTAACAAATTAATTTGGTACACTCATTTAAGTTACGCACATTACGGAGCACGAAAATGTTTTCTTATACTGAGACAGAACTCTTATTTTACTAACATGGAGAAACGTATACGACGAGTTTTAGCGTCTTGTAAAATTTGCCAGAAAGCTAAATCAGACACCACTTCACATATTCCTCCATTATATCCCATTATACCTGTTAAATTAAGACACATGGCCGCAGTAGATATTTTTGGTCCGATTCCGAGAACTAACAGAGGTTTTTGCTACATCTTTGTCGCTGTTGAGCTCACTTCAAAATTTGTTACTTTCACTCCATTACGCAAAGCTACTGCTAAAACTGTTTCGAAAGCATTTGTAAAACATTTTCTATTTCATGTAGGGCATGTGATGAAAGTAATTTCTGACAATGGATCACAATTTCGTAGTAGTGTATGGACACGCATGTTACGAGCCAGAAACATTTCTCCGATCTATATATCCAAGTACCACGCTTCTTCGAACCCCTGTGAACGGTTAATGAAAGAAATTGGTAAACTGTGTAGAGTATACTGCCACAGAAGACATATTGATTGGGATACACACATACTCTCATTCCAAGATGTAATTAATTCCATTCCAAATGAATCCACTATGCTATCTCCGTCTGTTATACTGAAAAACGTTGAACCACCAAACAAAATTAAAGAATTAGTAAACTTCCCTAAATGTCGTCGACTAAGACACCACGAAATAATTGACATTGCGCTGAACAACATCAAATGTGCCGCAGAGCGCCGGAGAAGACAGCAAAAACAGGTTTGTAGACGCCGAGACTTTCACGTTGGACAGAAAATATTAGTACGTACACATTATTTATCCAGTAAATTAAAAGGTAAGTGCAGTAAATTTGAACTTCTATACGCAGGTCCATATCGGATTCGCAGCATCCCTCACCCCAATGTTGTACATGTCGAAACTTTGAGAACTAGAAAATCGAAAGGCAATCACCATATATCAAACATTAAACCGTTTATTGAGTGAAACCACTGTATGATTCAACACACTATGATGCCATTTACTAATGCAATTATTTCACGTGACTAATTACTGATGATTATCGTATTTTTTCTTGGCAAGTGCCCGGCAAGGTAAGGTTAGCAGGTCGCTCTTCTTGTCGTTACACATCAGACCGTGCATATTTTTCCAGATGAATTTACACATTTACGACTATTTCTGCAATTATATTTATGTGACTACTTATTGATGATTATCGTATTTTTTCTTGGCAAGTGCCCGGCAAGGTAAGGTTAGCAGGTCGCTTTTCTTGTCGTTACACATCAGACCGTGCACATTTTCCACTTTTTTGTGTATATGACTGTACTCCAGTTTTGTTTGTATGCACTATGAAATAGTTAAGATATAACACACACCAGTCGACTTTGACATTTTTTGCCTTATGACATCTCAACATCGTGACTGTTTCACATCTTTTTTGCTACTGCATTGTATTATTCTGTGTACATTTTTGCATCTGAACACTGTCAACGTCTTTAACATATTACGTTTTCTGTCATGCTATGCTGTATGGTTAATTGTGTCACTATAAACCAGTCATTATTTAGTGGGTATATGATTTAAATGCAAGACATTAATCTTTGTTCATCAATTTCAGTAAGAAATGATGTATGTAAGAAATAAATCCAACAGAAATGGGAATTTCACCTACGGAATAAACGAAAGGAGATGCAATAACTTTATGAGGAAGAGTAAATGGATCAGGATTAACAAACATTAACAAGAATATACAATACTCATCATAGAATAGCAGTCGTAACTAATTTTTTCTTTCAGAATACAAGGTGATTGATGCAGGCTGTCAGAGAGAACTACACATCTTAGTTTTAGTGATGAGATATGCTAGAGATAAGGAATAGTTATGTAATGAGTAATGAAGTGATTTTTTGCAGATGATAGTGAATACTGATGAATAATGATGAAGGAAATGGTATTATGAATAATGAAGTTTTTCTTTACAGGTGATGATAATGGTGAAGTTATGATGATATGGATAATGAAGTTTTTTTTTTCTTTACAGATGAGGATAATGTTGAAGTTATGTATTTATGCTATGTAGTTATTTAAGTATTTGTTGCAGTTTGCTTTGACAGCAGGTGTTATATTGCATAGTAGGATGATGGAAAGTTTTGGAAAGGACAGCTATGGAACACATTTTATACACATTTCACTACCCGTTAATTCGAAGTTCACTACTTTTCAGCATAGTGTGCGTTTCTTCTTTCAGGTCAATAATCCGTTTTTGTATTTTTTCCAGGAGAAGTTTTTCATGACACTTACTAAACCTGTTACTTATTATACCTGTTCTAGTACTTGCATTTTTATATTTTTACCCATTTGTGTCTATCGTTTATAAATGTGATCACATGTACTGCCTTGTTACATAATCTTGCTACAGCTGACTCATGACGAATGACGTTACCTATCCTCATTTGCTGCAATAGGTCAAAAGCAAATAGTGTTATGTTTCAGCAATTAATTATCGATCCCAACGCAATGCATTGCTACCAAAAAAATGTATTGCCAGTCCCACATAATGTCACTAGTTTATGATAATTCTGAATAATACTGATCAACTCTGAATAGCATGTCACTTGAGTAATGACCTCTTAATGAGACTATATTCAAAATAATGCTTTGTCACTAGCTGATAACTGCCACTGTTTATTGTAATGATATTACTTATAATACCTGTGATTATTAATGATTTGACTGTAATTAACTGATTTTAATAATGACTTTGTAATGGTCTGAATACTACTGAAGGAGGAACACTGTTTATTGTAATGTTACCACTTATAATGCCTGTGATTATTAATGATTTGACTGTAATTAACTGATTTTTAATAATGACTTCGTAATAATCTGAATAATACTGAATGATGATTCTATTCAATACTTGCTGGCCACTGAGTGCCAATAATTAATGTCACTCCACGAATTGTGATTAATTATGCCATTGATTAGCTCTTGTTTCCAATGTTGATACTTTGTAACCAGAAAAGAATGTGACTGTTTAATAATGCTTTGTAATTAGAAGAAGGCTAATGATTCTTAATAGATTGGAATGACAAATGATTAATTAACTGTCATTAGGATGTTTTGTAATTAGAAGGCTAATGAATCTTAATTACTGTTTAATAATGCTTTGTAATTAGGAGAAGGGTAATAATTCTTACTACATTGGAATGACACAATTAATTAGCTATGGTACTGTTTAGTAATGCTTTGTAATTAGGAGAATACTAATGATTCTTACTATATTAGAATGACAAATGATTAATTAACGACAAATGATTAATTAATTGTAATTATACAAATGATTAATTATCTGTAATTAGACAAATGATTAATTAATGACAAATAATTAATTAACTGTAATTAGGAAAAGGCTAATGATTCTTAATTATACTCTGTAACTGGAAAAGAATGTGATTGTTTCATAATGCTTTGTAATCAGGAGAAGGCTAATGATTCTTACTATATTGGAATGACAAATGATTAATTAACCATGCTACATTTTGTAACTAGGAAAAGAAGACTACTGATTCTATGTAAAACAATTAATGAACATTTTTCTGTAATACTACATACTTGGTACAGAAATGTTCAATAACTGGGCTATGAATGCCACAAACTACTAATTAAGTCTGTAATTGTCAATATTATGTGACATAATGTGCTTATACTCATAAGCTAACTACCCTGAATTACTGCAATGTCCATTTGTCCTGTTTATCCCAGTGATCATGGAGCACTATATTTGGTTTTGCACTAATTCTACGTTGGTGTGCCTTGTAAGAGCGTGGTGTTGACACGACATGCTGTCCACCACCATGAGCGATGAAGACATTATTATGGTCCCACTGTTTGGTGTATGTAATGTACTGCCAAAATGAAAACATGGAACATTACTACGACAGTTCAGTGTCTTGGCTACACTGATAAATTCTGATGGGAAAAGATCTTCAAGTTGTGTCACTTGGTGTTGTACTTCTGTGGAAAGATATGGACTTTCAGAGCAGCTGTGTGCAATCTAAAGTGCTACAACCATGATGCAATCCTTCCCTTTCCTATCCTGATTCTTGTCACATAAAGAAAAAATTTTTTTGGTAACATCATTTATGTTCATAGGTTATACATTTTTCGATTCGCTGAACTCCAATGCGAGTACACTTATGTCACTTGTCAACATAATATTTTTGCCAGTCTGTTTATTTGTTCTGAATATGCTAAAGAATTTTTTCAGTGCCTGTGCACTTTATCTGTCAAAAAATTTGTATATACTTTTTTCTGATTTGCTACTATGTTTAGTATTCACATTTTGTCTTTGTCTGATAATATTTTGTACTTAGTGCGTGTGTACAACATTTAAATATTCTGTAAGTTGTAGGATTTTGTTAATTAAAGAAAAATTTTGCCGCGCTTGGCAAGTCCAAATGACTCACCATCGCTGCCAAATTTTTGCCCCCCCAGTGGAGGGTTATGAAACACGTATGTAACATAGCAGCGATGGCGAGGCATTGTAGCATCTGTGACCAGAGAGTATGCGCTTGACCGCGCGAGTGTTGCGAGCGGTGCTCAGTCCGTCAGTAGTCGTTGTGAGTCAGTCGAGTCAGTCAGTCGTTGCGAGTCGGTAGCTCGGTCTAGTTGAGAGCAGTACTCAGTCTGTAGTCGTCATGCAGAGCGGTCGGTCAGTAGTAGCAGCCCAGTGCGGTTGTGTGATGTAGGCGGTCGGCAACACTGGTCAAGATGAGGAATAAGGTATACTGTTAATTAATATAATCATTAGATAATGAAAAATTTTATTTATTGTAATTATTCTCCGACAAGTCTCCCAATAATAATTTTTTATTTCAAAAGCATTTTCTCAAAAATTTAATTTTTTATTGAACTCAAGATTTCGTTGCACTTCCCATTTCATTCCACTTCTTTTGAAGAAAAATTTCACTAGAATCACAAAAAAAAAAGACAATATTATTATTTGCAATGCAGTTCCTCCAAACGGTGCGCAACAACAAGAGCAGATATGTGACATCCATTTATTCTGAGGTAAGACTTTAATTCTGATTGTTTTACACAGGGCCAAAAACCGATATTTCGGTTTAATTGAATTTTCTTGTCACTGAATGGACTTTAATTTTTTGAAGGATTTATATTTGAGTCAGATTGCGAATTTCACATTTTTGTTGCCATTGTCAGTATATTTCATTGTGGGCAGGTTACGCATAGAGCCATGTCCATCAGCATTTCTAATTAGTATCGTCCTTTTCTTTTAAAATTTTTGTGGGGAGGTTACACTTGGCTCCCATTTCTATTAAGTATTGCTGTATTTTCTTTCAAAATTGCGGTGGGGAGGTTACAATACAACAACCAATGCGACATCAGTAATCTATGAGTTATTTGTAGTTGGTAGTGGTTTTTTGTCACCACGTCACAATCCCTGTTTGCGAGAATGATTTTAAGATGGTCTAAATGTATATTATCTCGTCTATATGCTGGCTTATCCCCAAGTTTACCCTCTATGGCTAATTGTAGAACGACGGTTGTTCGTGTTGCGTTAATGAACTAATCAACTGACATTCGCTGCGGAATGATAACACAGTGACAGTGCTAAAAGCCATTAATATTTAGATTCAACAGCAAGATAACTATTAGCCTCAAACACGATCGAATCAACTATGATTGCTTCCAAAATCCATACATCCAATACTCAAATATTTTCAACCACGTCCACCAACAGTGGAATAATTGGCGTCTATTATCAGGTGTCTCCAATTCAGTATACAACATTTATGTGGTACTCTGCAGTGACCCAAATGAACCTGTGAGCTTCCGTGCTGTCCTTCTTTGTATTATAATGCAATCAGTGTAATGACGCATTAGGAATCCCAAGATACCATACGGAATTGCTATCTTCAATTACATATTGTAAAATTCATACAAAAATATATGACCATATAAAAATCAATTATTTCAGGCCTAAATATTTATATTCCACGTATTTAAAAACACCAATTATTTCAGGCCTAAATATTTAAATTCCACGTATTTAAAGTAATATAAATTGATTTCTATACATGCTGCTAAATATGTACCAGTGATTGTCTCTGACAAAACTTTAAACTTTTTGCTTTCTGTAATATCTCTGGTCTTCTTCATTGTGCAGAGACTTGACGGGAAGCGGGTGTAAACGAAAGTCGAGTCGTTTTGTGAGGCTAACGAAGGCAGATACATTATTTGTTTTGTTAGTTCAAATTGTGCTCTCATAGTATGTAAAATGTTGCTGAATACAAACGTTTAATGGTTCAGATACTTTACTTCATTTAGTATTTCGAAAATTATCCTATTTTCACAATCCTTTCGTTAGTTAGTTTGCTCCGTACTAGAAGAAAACCTGCGGAAGTTACCACGGCCCTAAAGAAGACAATGACACCAACATCAAGGTAATCAGTTAAGTAAAACTTTATGTTTTCATATTTTCGATGCAACTCACTTCAAAATAATGTCCGGTCTGAGGTCAAATCACTGAATTTCCAGCGCTAAAGATACTGCAATATACGTTCAATACTCCCTCTTAAACTTAATTCATATGGCTCCTACACATTTGAGCATTATTCCAGGATGCGTTGCATTAATGCTTTTTAAACAATTTCATTTGTAATCAGACTGTTTGTATAAAGCGTTTGTTTTGCATTTTGTTTACGACCTTCCACTAAGGAAGGGATTCTATTTGTGTTTATCTGCTCTGCATAGTAACTAACAGTTCTTGATAAAACTTTACGTAGTTTTCGTGTTAGATTTCTTAGTGTTTTCTTGATCGTTTAGAACAGAAAGCGCCCTAAAACCGTCTTTTGTTTGTTTCGCGGCCGTTAGCCACTAGTCACTTGAATCAGCAGTTGTCTTGTGACAGCCAGAGCGAGAGCACCAGCAGCAGCGAGTACTGTTTGTATAAAGCGTTTTTGTACTTATTTGCTGCGCTTAGCTTTTAAATAGTTTTTCTGGGAAAACCTAGCGTAGTTTTCGCGTCTCGTATTTCAGTGAGTGTTTCTTGATTATCAGAGTAGCTCATCAGAAGATTATCTTGGGAATTTGTCACCGTATAGAGTAGGGTAAACATAGTCATGTGTAGGGACTGTGGTTGTTGTGAGCGGACGCAAGGAGAATTGGCCACTCTTCGGGGGCAGGTGGAGGCTTTGTCTGTTAGGCTCGAGGCGCAGGCGTCGGCTCGTAGTGGCGTTGGGGCAACTGTGGTGAGACCTATGCCTACTTCGGTGGCCTTGGAATCACATGGAACCCCTGATGTCGCTGCGTCTTCCGGCAGTGAGCATCTTACCGGTCAGCCATCACTCCAGGGTGAATGGCGGACAGTGGTGGACTTGCGCGTGCCTGGCCGAAAGGCGAAGGTGGGATCTGGCCGCGTGGCAGCTGCCTTACCCCTTTCCAACAGGTACGGGGTGCTTCCTAGTGGTGATGACATCGTTTCCGAGCCACCACAGGATGCCTCGCCTGTTGGGCCAGTGGCCGATTCTCCGGCAAGGTCCCGACAGTCACAGAGGGCGGGCCTATTAGTTATAAGGAGCTCCAACGTTAGGCGGGTTATGGAGCCCCTCAGGAAAATAGCGGGTAGGTCGGGGAAGAATGCCAGTGTGCACTCAGTGTGCTTGCCGGGGGGTCTCGTCCGTAATGTGGAGGAGGCCCTTCCGGCAGCTATTGAACGCACTGGGTGTGACCGGCTGCAGATAGTAGCACATGTCGGAACGAATGACGCCTGCCGCTTGGGTTCTGAGGCCATCCTTGGTTCCTTCCGGCGGCTGGCTGATTTGGTGAAGACAGCCAGCATCGCACGCGGAGTGCAAGCTGAGCTTAATATCTGCAGCATAGTGCCCAGAGTCGATCGCGGTCCTCTGGTTTGGAGCCGTGTGGAGGGTCTAAACCAGAGGCTCAGACGACTCTGCGACTATAATGGTTGCAAATTCATCGACCTCCGTTATTGGGTGGAGAACTGTAGGGCCCCCCTAGACAGGTCAGGCGTGCACTACACACCGGAAGCAGCTACTAGGGTAGCAGAGTACGTGTGGCGTGCACACGGGGGTTTTTTAGGTTAGAGGGACCCCCCCTTGGGCGAAACGATAAAATACCTGACGGCTTACCAGAGAGGACATTATCATCGTTGATAAAGAACGTCCGTCCTCAGAGACCAAAAACAGGAAAAGTTAACGTAATATTGGTAAACTGCAGGAGTATCCAGGGCAAGGTTCCTGAATTAGTATCTCTTATTGAAGGAAATAGTGCGCATATAGTATTAGGAATGGAAAGTTGGTTAAAACCGGAAGTGAACAGTAACGAAATCCTAGACACAGAATGGAATATATACCGCAAGGATAGGATAAACGCCAATGGTGGAGGAGTATTTATAGCAGTAAAGAATTCAATAATATCCAGTGAAGTTATTAGCGAATGCGAATGTGAAATAATCTGGGTTAAGTTAAGTATCAAAGGTGGGTCAGATATGATAGTCGGATGCTTCTATAGACCACCTGCATCAGCAACCGTAGTAGTTGAGCGCCTCAGAGAGAACCTGCAGAACGTCGTGAAGAAGTTTCGTGATCATACTATTGTAATAGGGGGAGACTTCAATCTACCAGGTATAGAATGGGATAGTCACACAATCAGAACTGGAGCCAGGGACAGAGACTCTTGTGACATTATCCTGACTGCCTTGTCCGAGAATTACTTCGAGCAGATAGTTAGAGAACCAACTCGTGAAGCTAACGTTTTAGACCTCATAGCAACAAATAGGCCGGAACTTTTCGACTCCGTGAATGTAGAAGAGGGTATCAGTGATCATAAGTCAGTGGTTGCATCAATGACTACAAGTGTAATAAGAAATGCCAAGAAAGGAAGGAAAATATATTTGCTTAACAAGAGTGATAGGGCACAAATCGCAGAATATCTGAGTGACCACCATCAAACGTTCATTTCCGAGGAAGAGGATGTGGAACTAAAATGGAAAAAATTCAGAAACATCGTCCAGTACGCCTTAGATAAGTTCGTACCGACTAAGGTCCAAAGCGAGGGGAAAGATCCACCGTGGTATCACAATCATGTACGAAAGGTACTACGGAAACAAAGAAAGCTTCATCATAGGTTTAAGAGTAGTCGAATCATAGCTGATAAGGAAAAGCTGAACGAAGCGATAAAGAGCGTAAAGAGAGCAATGAGAGAAGCATTCAACGAATTCGAACATAAAACATTGGCAAACAATCTAAACAAGAACCCTAAAAAGTTTTGGTCATATGTAAAATCGGTAAGCGGATCTAAATCCCCTATTCAGTCACTCGTTGACCACGATGGCACCGAAACAGAGGACGACCGAAGAAAGGCAGAAATACTGAATTCAGTGTTCCGAAACTGTTTCACTGCGGAAAATCGTAACACGGTCCCTGACTTCAGCCGTCGCACGGACGCCAAAATGGAAAATATTGAAATAAACGATATCGGAATTGAAAAACAACTGTTATCACTTAGTAGCGTAAAAGCATCCGGACCAGACGAGATGAAGTGGACTGACAAGGCAGCCAGTCCACAGTGACGGGTAGCCGATAGAAAGGCACGCGTACACACTCACGCCGACGGGCGTCAATTCTGGAACAGGATAACTATTGAATGGTAGCAAGAAAAGTACGTAGCTGCTTTATACTTAACTTTATTATTTGATGACTACAGCATTCTTCTTGAGACATTTATACTATAACTCTCAAAGTAGGTAAGGCTAATGGCGCCTTGCTAGGTCGTAGCCATGGACTTAGCAGAAGGCTATTCTAACTGGCTCTCGGCAAATGAGAGGAAGGCTTCGTCCGTATGGTCGCTAGCAATCTCCTCGTACAACTGGGGCGAGTGCTATATCGTCTCTCGAGACCTGCCTTGTGGTGGCGCTAGGTCTGCGATCACACAGTGGCGACACGCGGGTCCGACATGTACTAAATGGACCGCGGCCGATTTAAGCTACCACCTAGCAAGTGTGGTGTCTGGCGGTGACACCACACGAGATACCCTTAAGATTCTACAGTGATTATGCTAAAGAACTTGCCCCCTTTCTATCAGCAATTTATCGTAGATCGCTGGAAGAACGTAAAGTACCTAGCGACTGGAAGAAAGCGCAGGTCGTTCGCATTTTCAAGAAGGGTCATAAATCAGATGCGAATAATTATAGGCCTATTTCGCTTACGTCAATCTGTTGTAGAATAATGGAACATGTTTTGTGTTCTCGTATTATGACGTTCTTAGATAATACAAATCTCCTTCATCATAACCAACATGGATTCCGCAAACAGAGATCATGTGAAACTCAGCTCGCCCTATTTGCCCAAGAAATTCACAGTGCCGTAGACACTAGAGAGCAGATTGATGCCGTATTCCTGGACTTCAGGAAGGCATTTGATACGGTTCCGCACTTACGTTTAGTGAAAAAAATACGAGCTTACGGAATATCGGACCAGGTTTGTGATTGGATTCAGGATTTCCTAGAAGAAAGAACACAACATGTCATTCTTAACGGTTCAAAATCTGCAGATGTAGAGGTAATTTCGGGAGTACCGCAGGGAAGCGTGATAGGACCTTTATTGTTTACAATATACATAAATGACTTAGTTGACAACATCGGTAGCTCCGTGAGGCTATTTGCAGATGACACGGTTGTCTACAAGAAAGTAGCAACATCAGAAGACTCGTACGTACTCCAGGAGGACCTGCAGAGGATTAATGCATGGTGCGACAGCTGGCAGCTTTCCCTAAACGTAGATAAATGTAATATAATGCGCATACATAGGGGCAGAAATCCATTCCAGTACGATTATGCCATAGGTGGTAAATCATTGGAAGCGGTAACGACCGTAAAATACTTAGGAGTTACTATCCGGAGCGATCTGAAGTGGAATGATCACATAAAACAAATAGTGGGAAAAGCAGGCGCCAGGTTGAGATTCATAGGAAGAATTCTAAGAAAATGTGACTCATCGACGAAAGAAGTAGCTTACAAAACGCTTGTTCGTCCGATTCTTGAGTATTGCTCATCAGTATGGGACCCTTACCAGGTTGGATTAATAGAAGAGATAGACATGATCCAGCGAAAAGCAGCGCGATTCGTCATGGGGACATTTAGTCAGCGCGAGAGTGTTACGGAGATGCTGAACAAGCTCCAGTGGCGGACACTTCAAGAAAGGCGTTACGCAATACGGAGAGGTTTATTATCGAAATTACGAGAGAGCACATTCCGGGAAGAGATGGGCAACATATTACTACCGCCCACATATATCTCGCGTAATGATCACAACGAAAAGATCCGAGAAATTAGAGCAAATACGGAGACTTACAAGCAGTCGTTCTTCCCACGCACAATTCGTGAATGGAACAGGGAAGGGGGGATCAGATAGTGGTACAATAAGTACCCTCCGCCACACACCGTAAGGTGGCTCGCGGAGTATAGATGTAGATGTAGATTGTACTTTACCAGAATCATAACAAAAGTTCGCTACATGTTTTACCTGCGAGTGGGTACATGTGTTCCTTCCACTTTATTCAGCCTGAAGAATGATAGATACAGATGTCCACGTTAGTCTATCCTGTGCAAGCCTCCTCATTTTTACATGCCTACAACCTACTGCTTAATGCATTCAAGCCTCGGTTCTCTCTACAAATTTTTCCCCCATGCTTGTTTCCCTTGCCAAACTGACGATTCCTTGATGTTTCAGGATGTTTCCTAGCAACCGCTTCCTTGTACTAGTAATGTTATGCTACAAACTTCATTTTTCCTCAATTCGATTTGATATCTCATCTCACACATATAACTTCCGACATTCTTTTGACGCGCCACTTTTAAAAAGCTTCTATTCTCTGTTTGTGTGAACTGCTTACCATACACATTTCACTCCCGCGCAAGGTTACATTTCATACAAATATCTCCAGTTAAAACCTTGTAACATTTATACTTGATGTTAACAATTCCCTCTTTTTCAAAAATGTGTTTCCTGTTATTGCCAATCTGCATTTTATTTCGTCTCTGCTTCGGCCATCGTCAGTTATTTCGCTGCCCAAATAGGAAAACTCATCTCCCACTTGTTGTATCTCATTTCTAAATCCCTTAGCATCTCCTAGTTTAATTCGACTATATTCCAATAACCTTGTTTTCCCTTTGTAGATTTTAGTAATCTAATCTCTTTTTAAGACACCATCCATTCCGTTCGCCTGCTCTTCCAAGTACTTGGTCGTCTCTGAATGAATTACGATGTTACTGACAAACCTTACAGTCTTTATTTGTTCTCCCTAAACATTAATTCTAACATGTATTGCACACAAGGACAAATAGTGTTATCAACCTTGGGTCAACCAACGCTCTCAATAATTCTGAGGGAGTGCCTTCTACTCTATGGGCATTGTTTCTAATCAGCTCTTTCAGTTCTCTATCAAATTCTTCTTGCAGTTTCGTGTCTCCTATCTTATCTTCAAGTACTTCCTCTTATCTCTTCAAAATACTGTCCTTAAGTTTGTTTCCCTTAAATGGGCTCTCTATATATTCCTTCCACCATTCAGCTAACCCTTCTTTGCTTAGTACTGGCTTGCCACATGGTCTGCTTTTCTCGTCAGCCATTCCCGCTTGGTGGATCAATCTTCCTGTCAATCTTATTATTTTTGGCGGCTGCATTCCCTTTTGTCTACCCACAAAATATTACGTCCACTGCCTTGCCGCAGTGGTAACACCGGTTCCCGTCAGATCACCGAAGTTAAGCGCTGTCGGGCTGGGCCAGCACTTGGATGGGTGACCATCCGGTCTGCCGAGCGCTGTTGGCAAGCGGGGTGCACTCAGCCCTTGTGAGGCAAACTGAGAAGCTACTTGATTGAGAAGTAGCGGCTCCGGTCTCCGAAACTGAAATACGTCCGGGGAGAGCGGTGTGCTGACCACATGCCCCTCCAAATCCGCATCCAGTGACGCCTGTGTTCTGAGGGTGACACGGCAGCCAGTCGGTACCTTTGGGCCTTCATGGCCTGTGCGGGAGGAGTTTAGTTTAATTTTTTTATTCTTATTAGTTGACTAATTGCAATTGTGACTCGTTGATATTGTGGTCATACAGCACATCTTTTCTGTGTTTTGTGAAGCCCATTATTTTACATTTCTGTACATTTTAAGCAAGTTTCCTATCTGCGCAGCCCTTTTAAATCTTATCTAGACATTCCTGTATATATTTCTGGAGTCTTTTTTCGGATAGTACTTCATTTTGAATAACTGCATCAACTGCAAAAGGCATGAGATTACTATTAACATTGGCTAGAGCTTCATTAACATACAAAGTGAGCAGCAAGGGTATCAACACTCCTCTCTAAGGCAACTCTGTTGTTACTTCTACTCTTTCCGCTGGCTCTCCAGCCAAGGTAAAAACACTGCATCTCCATTCAAAGGATTCCGCAATCTGCTCGCAAGTGTTGTTTGATTCTCCACACGACCGTCCTTTTGCTAATAAATTACGGCGTGGTGCTGAGCCAAATTCTTTTCAGAGGTGGAGAAATGCTGTACTCACCTGGTTATCCTGTCGTAACTCTCAGGACCTCATGAGATGCTGATGTAAGCGAGTAAGCAGTACAAAAGATGCAATCGTAAATGCTACATTAGGATCATGTGAGGTGCAGTACGACTCCCCAGTCAGTATTCGGAGAATCATCCCACGTGGCAGCAGCCGGCGACACCAGTAATCAAGCTTTGTGGCGCCCACCTGGTTCTATCGACCTCGTTTCCGTTCATATCGATTTCTGTCGGAGATATCAAACACTGTTTGTAGATTCAGAAATCTTGAACGTCTTCCTTTTCCGTCATCTTAGTGTTCACAGTCGACGGAGTATTGATTTGTGGAAAATTTCACGTGACTAACAAGAGACGTATCTTTAATTGCGTTCAGTTTTTTCTGGCATACATACCTAACCGTTCCAACTCCAAGCTCACATCTGTCACTGCGAGGCCCGTAAATTTTTCTCCCTTATGGAAAATAAGGATGAGCACAGAGGTTCCAGCTGGAGTGGGAAATGAAGCCGACTCAGGCGGAAACCGCCAGGCATCGTTGCATTCGCGACCTGCAAGATGAGTCCGATGGATTGGTCCTTTCTGTACTACTTTTGATTGCGATAGAAAAGATGGAGGTAGTCCTCCACGCTGTTATGTCACTTATAGTTGAAGTAAATGGGGTTCTGCTATCGGCTGCTTATTTTTAGATGGAGTCTAGTCATTCTGTGTTAGCCTTCTTTCGTAAACACTGCCTTATTTGCGGTCATGATACAAGGGAAATGTAAATGCTCCCGGTGTCGTTGATATTAATGAAATCTTTTTAGTATTTCAGCATCATATTTATCATCATCAGTTCGTCGACATTCACCGACGGACAAAAGCGTCCTCCTAACTATTCCATTCAATTACAGTCTAAAGCTACAGTCAACTACGTTTTATGTGCATCTTATAGTAAGCCGACTTCTTTTGTGCATAGTGGATTGCTGTTTTGTGACAGGTATTGGACACTGGGTAACTTCTACTGCAGTGTCTCTCTCAACCCAGAACTTCACAAGTGACATACGGAATTCTTAAGCAATATTACTGCCGCATTGTCGCACATTTGACTCAATTTTTCAGAACTTTTACTTACAAGGGACACGCTGATAACATAAAACCTATCGCCAAAACCTTCCGACTGACAAGAGGAATACACGTATTTCAACTTCGCTATCGTCAAGTGCAAAGGCTGTTCTTGTTGTTGTTGTGGTCTTCAGTCCAGAGACTGGTTTGATGGAGCTCTCCATGCTACTCTATCCTGTGCAAGCTTCTTCATCTCCCATTACTTACTGCAACCTACATCCTTCTGAATCTGCTTAGTGTATTCATCTCTTGGTGTCCCTCTACGATTTTTACCCTCCACGCTGCCCTCCAATGCTAAATTTGTGATCCCCTGACGCCTCAGAACGTGTCCTACCAACCGGTCCATTCTTCTTATCAAGTTGTGCCACAGACTCCTCTGCTCCCCAATTCTATTCAATACCTCCTCATTAGTTACGTGATCTACCCATCTAATCTTCAGCATTCTTCTGTAGCACCACATTTCGAAAGCTTCTATTCTCTTCTTGTTCAAACTATTTATCTTCCATGTTTCACTTCCATACATGGCTACACTCCATACAAATACTTTCAGAAACGGCTTCCTGACACTTAAATCTATATTCGATGTTAACAAATTTCTCTTCTTCAGAAACGCTATCCTTGATGATCTTATTAACACCGTAAAAATACGTATGTCCAGAGAAGCTCTATTACGTACTAACATCTGATAGTGTGGTAATGTAGTTAATTCATGGGTGTGAGACGTTTTAAGTCCACTATCATATGCTGCCGTTCTTCGCGAACCGTTTGCTGATGATTCTGCCTTTAGCTATCATAGTAATGACTTGTATCACGCCATTCTCTGTGCCGTTTTCAGTCTCCAGACGGCCCCAATCACTATGGAAAACGGAGGAATCACTTTGATCATTCCATTTATATCTAACATAGGCTGGTATAGCTATTAGTGTAGTAGCTTTATTATCAGTGATAATCGTGTGTAATTTATACATCCATAAGTGGTTTCGACATACTAATTACGTTCAGATAGCCTTGGCAGAATACGACAAGCAACTGCGGTGCCAGCTAGTGGTTATATATGAGAACGGTTAAAAATGAAGATATAGATAATAAAGCTATTTCTATTTAAATGCGTTATAGAAGCCAGATATAGCTTACAAATCATACGCGATATGACTGATAAAAAATTTGAATAATTTAAGTCTAGGGGACTGAAGATACGCCGTCGGTATGACGTCCTTGGACTTGGAAATATGTTACCGATCAAGATGGAGCAGTTGCGAACCTCATTTTGGAAGAGCTGTGCGCTGAGTCCAACTGATTGACCTGTTTAGCAGTTTGACCACATCAGAGATAGCGCCTCGTCAATATCGCTTGAAATACTTTCCGTTCTTCCTTGCATGTTTCATGTCCAGGCATGACCTGCCGAGGAATGTACGTTGATTCTCAATGAAATTTTAGTCAGGACGTTTGTCGTAAAATAAACTTTCCGCAAAGTTAAAATTGTGTGCTAGATGGGGTGTCGAGTTCGGATATTCACCCTCTCAGTACTCAGTGCGGTGAGCTCAGTTAATAGTGTTACCTCGGCGCAACACGAGTCTACATTCGAATCCCGCACCTGCATACAGTTTTAATCAGCCGAGTGTAGATCTTTCTTCTTTTCTTTTCTTAAAAAAAAAAAAAAAAGTCGGCAGCCCTTGAATTTGCCATTTCTTGCATTAGCAGCACCTCGCTGGCAGCCACAATGCAGCATATTCACCTCTGAGCGTGGCTCCTGTGAGCCGCGTGAATTATTTAGGCCCCGGCTGCAGCTGCTTTATGGAGAACCCAGAACGAGGGCCCTGTTATTGTCGGTATTCCTGCCTGCAGATTTTCATTCAGGCTTACAACTTGCTGAAACGCGGTTCTGACACACTCAAGGTAATATTCATAGCCCTGAAGATATACATTGGTTACTGTAAAAAGTATAGCGCAGAATTTTTTATTTTTCTTTCGGTGTGAAACTGCAGTGGAGCTGTCACTTGTGAGAAAGGAAGAGGTAGACAGAAGCGTCAACAAAAGAGTCAAACCCTGCGGCCATACGTATATCACTTGATACTTTTCTTTCCACTTTTGCGTACAATTCTCTCCTCTTTAATATTAAATGGTGTGTTCTATCGTGCTCGTTTTTTTTTTTTTTTTTTTGTTTTTTTTTTGTCACTCGCTGTATCCCGGGCTCTGTAACTGCTGAGCCGGCCGGAGAGGCCGTGCGGTCCTAGGCGCTTCAGTCTGGAACCGTGACCACTACGGTCGCAGGTTCGAATCCTGCCTCGGGCATGGATGTGTGTGATGTCCTTAGGTTAGTTAGATTTAAGTATTTCTACGTTCTAGGGGACTGGTGACCTCAGAAGTTAAGTCGCATAGCGCTCAGAGCCATTTGAACCATTTTTTGTAACTGCTGACAGCGGTACCCAGTTGTTAGTTTTCTATGTTCTCGTAAGATATGACAGTTCTGCGCTGAGAATCATTTCTTGCATTAAAAAAAGTAAGTTAATACTTCGTTACTTTTACAGCTACTAGCGATTCTTTTCATCAAGCAAAATCCTGTCAGAAGGAAATTCACTCGTTTTCCTCCAAAAAGCTCACGGTCACAAAAAATGGTTCAAATGGCTCTGAGCACTATGGGACTTAACATCTGAGGTCATCAGTCCCCTTGAACTTAGAACTACTTAAACGTAACAAATCTAAGGAAATCACACGCATCCATGCCCGAGGCAGAATTCGAACCTGCGCCGTAGCAGCCACGTGGTTCCGGACTGAAGCGCCTAGAACCGCTCGGCAACACCGGCCGGCTCACTGTCACAGATAAATGAGCTATCCGCTAAGACTTCTTGGTTATATTGCATTTAATAAACACAGTCGTGGTCCCATAAAACTTGTTATTTCTTGTGTTTAGGTGTCCGTTTCGATCCACTACCGAGAACATCATCAGATCTATATTCCTTGGAGCAGACCCGTCCGTGCTGGAGTGGACAACAAGAGCAGGATTCCCCAAGACAGTACGGACTGGTCTGCCCCATGGAATGTAGATCTGATGATATTCTCTGTAGTAGATCAAAACTGGTCATCTAAAAATAAAAAGTAACTTATATGCGGCCACGACTGTGTTCACTAAATACATCATAATATTATTACATCGCTGTTTCTTGGAACAATGTTCCAAAACATTCTAGGGAGAGATGTGACAGTGCTCCTACTACTTCCCAATATTTTAATTTTTTTTTTGTCTGTTCATGGGATAAAATGCTTTTTCTGGTCAAAAGTTATGTCCATACGCAGTGAACGCCAGACAAAGTGAGGAGATCTGAGCACGTTCAGGTTAAAAAGATGTGGAGATGTAATTTACGGATCAATATCCGGGGAAATCAGACTCAAAAGGGCAAGGATTGCTGGATATGTAGTTAGGATGAGTATGGACAGAATGACGAAGAGAGTGCGGGAAACAACAGGGAGGACAAGGGGAGAAACAGGAACCAAGTGGGTTGTTGAACTTCGGAAGGACTGGTTGGAAATGGAGTTCAAGGTCGAAGGAAAGGAAAATTGGAGGAGCGAATATGCACTGACCAATATGCCGGAGATCAACGACAGAGAAGAATACAGGAAAAGATTAGAGTGTCACCAGTGGAGCCGACAGGAGAAAAGGACACTGAAGATCTCGGAAGAAGAGTGAGAGAGAAGAAGAGAAAGAATGAAGAGGTTCTGGGAGAAGAAGAGAAAAGTGCAGTCCACGAAGGGGCTACCCATGGTCCTACAGAGGCCGTAAAACAAGAAGAAGAAGACGTAATTTACGAGTCTGAATTGTTCCCGTCTCAATGTACGCTGACCCCTACTATCTTACGATTGCAGTATCAGTGAAGCACAGTTGGAATCAGTCAACTCATATAAATAACTGGCGACAACAATTTGTTGGAGTATGAAATGTAACGATCACATAGTTCAGTCGTAGGCAAAGCAAGTGGCAAACTTTCATTTACTGGTAGGATGCCGGAAAAATAAAATCAGTCAGCAAAGGAGATTGGTTACAAAAGACTTGTATGGCCCAGCCTAGAATACCGCTGATGTGAGACTCGTGCCAAATACTAGTAACAGAAGATTTTCGACGTATCCGAAGAAAGGCAACAGGAAAAGTCACAGGTTCGTCTGACTCACGGGAGAGTACGTCGGAAATGTTGGAGAACCCGAATTCTCAGGTACTTGAAGACAGACGCTAAATTTATCAAAAAGAAAAGGGTGCTTAAAATGTTCAAGAACCGATGTTAAGTCTCCACTGTATCGGTCTTCAAGGAACAACGAAGACAAGATTAGACTAATTACAGCCCTTACAGAAGAATTTAAGCAGGCTTTTTTCCACGCACTCCAAATGCGCACAGAATGGAAAAATGATCTGGAATGGGAAGAATCCTTGCCATGCACGTTCCCATAGGCATCTGTAACGGGGCTGGAGTGAGTAGGGGGTAGTGGGAGAGGGGGCAGAGGGGAGAGGAGAGGGAGAACTTGCTCCTCCTGATATCTGTGGCAGACTTTTGTTAGTTTCAAAATTCTCATGTGTTTCTACGTGGAAATAATTTTCCCAGAGTGTGCTCAGCCGCGTGCATGGGTTAAGACAGTCGATTTAGTAAATATTGCATTGTTTGGTTGTCAGGCTGTCTGCGAGAAGCTGTACCGTTTTCTTATGGTGGCAGCGGTCTTGCCGTTGTTTTGCAATATTGCAATATTGTACAGCCTTTAATGAGCTACAGAAAGGGATAATTGCAGCGCCTAGCAGAGCACAAACATGACTGAATTATACTTCCCCGCCACCCGTCCTTAATTCACTGACGTACAGACCCTTAACTTGCACAAATTTTATTCTCAATAGTAAATTTGCATTTGACCAGTGAAGGCTTGCTAACACTTCATTCAAATCCACACGTTAGAGCAATTGTAGCAGAATGTGAGGAACACTGTCATCCTATATTGTGGGTGTATTCACCTACGATTCATCTGCGGGCCTAAATATGGTAAAAATACAAATATCTGCAAACACTTAGAAGAAAAACCGGTGGATTATCAATATCTTAAACTATATGGCTCTTAAACTATTTCGTGTGCAGCCCTGCACGACATCTACATGTACATAGATACTCCGCAAGCCACCGTAGCATGCGTGGTGCAGGGTTCAAAATGGTTCAAATGGCTCTGAGCACTATGCGACTTAACTTCTGTGGTCATCAGTCGCCTAGAACTTAGAACTAATTAAACCTAACTAAACTAAGGACATCACACACATCCATGCCCGAGGCAGGATTCGAACCTGCGACCGTAGCGGTCGCTCGGCTCCAGACTGCAGCGCGCAGAACCGCACGGCCACTCCGGCCGGCGTGGTGCAGGGAACCCTATACCACTACTAGTCATTTCCTATCCTGTTCCACTCGCAAATAGAGCGAGAGAAAAGCGACTATCTATATGCCTCCGTATGGGCCCTAATTTCTCGTATCTTATCTTCGTAGTCCATAGGTGCAATGTATGATGGCCGCTGCAGAACAGTTCGGCAGTTAGCTTCAAATGTCTGTTCTCCAAAATTTTCGAAATAGTGTTTCTCGAAAAGAACGTCGCCATCCCTCCATGGATTCCCATTTGAGTTCCCGAAGCATTTCCGTAGCACTCACGTGTTATTCGAACGAGCCGGTGACAAAATCTGGCAGCCCGCCTCTGAACTGCTTCGATGTGTTCCTTCAATCCGACCTGGTACGGATCCGAAACAATCGAGCAGTACTCAAGAAAAGGTAGCACCAGCGTCCTATGTGCGGTCTCCTTTACTAGTGAATCACAGTTTCCTAAAATTCTCCCAATAAACAGAAGTCGACCATTCGCCTTTCCTACCACAGTTCTGAAATGCTCGTTCAGTTTCATGCAGCTTTGCAACGCTACGCACAGATATTTAAACGACTCGATTGTCTCAAGCAAGATGCTACTTACACCCTATCCGAACATTACTGGTTTATTCTTCCTACTCATCTGCATTAACTTACATTTTTCCACATTTAGAGACTACCTACCATTCATCACACCGACTGGAAGTTTTGGTTAAGTTATCGAAATGTAGAGCTATGAGTTCCGTAGCCCAATTGCCGTGTCCACATAATCACGTACCCAACCAAGGAGACGAAGGTCGATTTGATTGAGTCCTAGGATGTTGAAAGTTAGTTCTGCTGACAGACCACTGTTTTGGGTTTCACGCACATTCTCCCCAATGCATTATTTCTCACTGGACTTTGATGAACTCACAGCTTGATAGTGAATTAGCTTTATTTTTATTATTGCCCATGGCTATTGGGATACTTTCCAAACCAGTAAAACAATGGGCATATTCTGAAAACTTTGCAGTGAGGTATGTAGTTTCTGTCCAGCTTACGTTTGGTGGTAGGAGCAGAGCGATACCTCTCTCCATTCCCGGGTAAGTAAGGAATATACTTTGACGTTTGGCTCCACGAGCTACGACGCACAGCACTCGATGTTATGACCGCGCCCTACGCTGATCTGAGGCTCGTGTTTCTCTTCCGCATGTGGTACATGGAATCAGTTACAATCACATTTAAGTTACAATTGCATTAAGAGTTATTTTCACTTTAAAACTAGAAACAGTCGCAGATCCAGCGCCAGAGTTAGCTATATACTGTATATTTATTGCTTCTTGGTTGCACCAACAGTTTCATTCACGAAACATTCAGTAACTATTTTCATTCACGTAGTATCGAAGAAATGGCGTGTATTCCAGAGAGCAATCTGTGAGAAATGGGATTTTGCTTCTGATGTAACCAAAGTGTTCTGTGTTCTGGGTGTTTTACGCTCACCTATTTGCTTACGTATTGTATGCTTGCGGATTTGGGCATTCTTGATGTAGGCCGTGTGTATGAGGTAAACGCTATTTTCCATATTTTTGTATTAGTTATTACACGATTACTTATGCCATCTTTGAAACAATGGCGCAGTATTTTTATTTTCCTGGACGACAAAGAACAATGAGTCTGTACAGTTACAACGTTGTGCTGCAGAAACGCTTTGGTTTTCCTGTGTTACTTACAGCAGGAATAGAAACGTTATTTTGAGAAAGTACAGCAACACAGGTCAAAACGCATAATGTTTACTGCAATACAAGTCTGCACTAGCAGCAGCAGAAGACACGGAAAAATTTAACGCTATTCCTGTTGCTGTTAAGTTAAACATATATAGTCGCATTTTCGTCCTCAGTTGAAGCTGTTGAAGCTGAATGAGCAGCTGTACCTGTACACGCCATCCAAGCTCTGTTTGACTCAATGCCCAGGCGTATCAAGGCCGTTGCTGCGGTCAGAGGTGGTTGTTCTGGGTACTGATTTCTCAGGATCTATGCACCCAAATTGCGTGAAAATGTAATCACATGTCAGTTCTAGTATAATATATTTGTCCAAAGGATACCCGTTTATGATCTGCATTTCTTCTTGTTGTAGCAATTGTAATGGCCAGTAGTGTAATTCGACTAGATTCCATTATCCTCGTTTCCGTTTTGCTTTTATTGATGTTCATTTCATATAGCGGTGAAGAATATTATGCAACGGGCCCTGATCACAGGAGAACATGTTCATCTGAGTGAACACTGTAGGAAGTAACGCTCTGTGACAACAATGCAGCAACATACAGGTGGCAGCTGGCACTGAGCGCCAGCACCGCTTCTGTTCCGAGTTCTCTTGTGTGAATTTTCGCTGTCTGTTGTCTTGTACTGGCGCGCTCTTGTTTTAAAGTTAGAGTCAGTGCCCTAGTTGCAAATATTCGTAGGAAAGTTGCTCTGTTCGCATTTGTTCAGTGACACGTGATACGGAACTGAATGACGAAAAGGTGCTAACAAAAGTAACAAGTCTAGTTGTATCTCAGTGCTTCTGCTGTTGAACAACTGACGAGCGCTCAAAACTGAAGTGATACACATTATAAATCGTCTTTCTATAACACCCTCTGAGCGTGGTGGTGGTGGTTAGTGTTTAACGTCCCGTCGACAACGAGGTCATTAGAGACGGAGCGCAAGCTCGGGTTAGGGAAGGATTGGGAAGGAAATCGGCCGTGCCCTTTCAAAGGAACCATCCCGGCATTTGCCTGAAACGATTTAGGGAAATCACGGAAAACCTAAATCAGGATTGAACCGTCGTCCTCCCGAATGCGAGTCCAGTGTGCTAACCACTGCGCCACCTCGCTCGGTCCCTCTGAGCGTAACCTATGTATCAGGGAGGAGAAGATTGCGTTACGTCCAAAGATAGAGTACTGAATGCTGATCCTCCAAACGATTTGTAGGAGCATTTTAACCAGGTTATCAACTGGGCCAGTACGGAATAATCAGGAATCGTACATTCACCGACAAGAAGTAATCTTCTACAAGAGAACTGTGTTAGTGCTGATCTTTGATACCACTGGTTGATAGATCATCTAGAACTTGTTTCACAAGCGTGTGCTTCAAATGGAACCAAAAACGTGGGAAATATCTGAAAGCAGGTGTAGAAGTAAGATGTCAAAATCCACGTGACACAGCAAAATGTGAAACAGTGTGCAGAGCAAACGAGAAAAAATGGAGTACTTCTTTAAAGCCTCCATTGAAAAGAAGCGTGTCTTGATTCCTTGAAGAACAGTTATGCAACAGGTATATCTGAAGGGAAATGGGAACGTTTCTGACCTGACATTAGCTTCCGTACAGATATTGGGAAGAAGAAGAGACGGGATACATATCACGATATGTACTAAATGATATATCTATTACTAACGTGTAGAGACGATCAGATTGGTGTACAGCACGAAGAAATACAAGGTGCTATTGGTATTAAAGTGCTTCATATTCTTAGAGAGAGAATGCTGGTCAAAACAACGAAGAAAACGTCTCGAAACACATGTATGGAAGCAAATTCTTGTTGAGAGGTGGGCCATTTTACCTGTGTCGTATAAGGTCGGCAAACATTTATGTAAGATGCCTTACTATTGACGTCAGTTACTGATTTCTTGTTGCTTGTTTTTGCCTCCGTGCTGAGTCCTCTCACTGTCATTCTGATGTTAGAAATAGCACGTACATCTGAGTCCGTATGCGTCGTTTGGAGGTTGTGGTGGGGTCATGGCAAGATTAGTGATTTTAGTGATTCCCTGGAGTGCTAACAACATTGCGGCTGGTCCCGGCGGAGGTTCGAGTCCTCCCTTGGGCATGGGTGGATGTGTTTGTCCTTAGGATAATTTAGGTTAAGTAGTGTGTAAGCTTAGGGACTGATGACCTTAGCAGTTAATTCCCATAAGATTTCACACACATTTGAACATTTTTGAGCTAACAACATAAACACCGAAACGGAGCCCCGATGTTTCATTCTGGAAATGGCAGAAATATAACGGGTGAGGTTTCTGCACGAATAGGAGCACCCGATTCTCTACACCTGTAACGAGCATGAGTGATGGATTGGTAGAGCATGTCCAGTAGTATTCCCCAGTTCACTTGACCTTAGTCCCCGCGCCTTATGGATATAAGGACATTATAAGTCACTGGTATGCTCCCACACCCATTGACAACAGGCATACGTTACCGGATCGTGTGGCTCATGCATGACCAACTACGAGGCAACTGGATGTGTGTACATGAGTTCTTGTTTAACCGAAGTTGTCGGCTGAAGAATGAGAGAGATAAAAAAAGTAGCCACATTGAGCATTTCTAGTAGTGTCAACAGATAGATGAATGCCACTAGAGTTTCAACAAGGCTTTGTTACCAGACATCTGTTTGTAGGTTATTTTTAGATTTGTAATTTTCATCCTGTAAGAATATGCGACACTCTTTTGAAACTGCGTGTATACAATTTTATAGCACCTGCCAAAACCTTATAACACAGAAATTCTAAACTTCAGTTTGAGTGCCATGGGAATCATTGTGCTCAGCAATTGCGAAAATGTTGTATCGGGGATGGACACACCAAACAACCCCATATGGATTTTATTGCACAGCAACCGGTCGCAAAGAAATTTCTGTTTTATTGCAGAACTAGCTAGATTTCAGCTGTAGTATGGGCATCGCAACTGCTAAAAGAGTAAGAAACATAGGAATCAGACATATGAACGGGATACAGCAGGATGCAGTTTAGCAGTTGTGCAGCTAAAATGTGATATGACAAGACAAACATACCGTTTACTAGCGAGTCATGCAGACCCAGAAAGCTTAACGTACATGTTTTCAAAACGACTTTTACGTGCCTATAGTCCTGTTCACGCTGAGGGTGCTGTTTACATTCCACACAGCAAGCAACAGCCTTCGTCACATACAGAATATCAAGCGCCCCTTATATTAGTTGCCAGTTCGTTATAAATTACAATACACATCAAATCCAAATAAATACGATATATAATTACAAATTTTCTCTTATAAATAATACCAGACTGAAATATTGTAGGAATGATGTGTAGGTAATATTGAGCTGTCAGCTTAATGAAAAGTGCGAACTGAGATTTAAAAAACAGGTCTCACAATATATTCAAAAAAATACCTTATTGAACATATGAGAAACACTACATAAGAGGAAATGACAAGTGCCAGAGCACATAAGAAAAGGCTAGTTTACAACTTTTAAAAAAGTGATAGTATGAAGTTTTCATTTAGAATTTACAAGCTGTCATTTATTAGCATGATAACGTATCTTGAACGGACTTTCTCTCTGTAAGCCAGAGACAAAATTGCCAGTAGCACTGGTTCAGTGAGAGGAACAAACAGCACTGATGCACTCGCTCAATTTCTGCTGGCAGATTTGTTTCCACGCTGATAGTCTTGTCAGCTGTTATTTTATACTAACAGGAGGCCTCGGTTTTTCCATCTGCGGTAGACCGCAGAATTTATAACCTCAGGCATCAATTGTTGACAACGTCAATCAAATGAAGGGATGTATGTTCTCCTCCTGCTGCATCCCTCACCCCTCGAAGGCCACTCACTCCATCCGTGTGTGTGTGGCGTACACACTATTCTCGTACCAGTGCCACAGCAGATCATTCATTTCGAACAGAATTGTTCACTTGTTACTTACTCCAGCCAGCTGATTTAATAATAATGCGGCATTAGAAAGACGTTTACAAATCAGGTGTCGTTTTGTGAAGCATGAGATTCCCATTAACAAGTAATTATATTTTTTTCCACCAAAAATCTTTTGTACAGGGAGCAGTATCTTTTTACGGCTAAAACACGAACAGGCTTAAGCGTTTTCGACGCAGACGCAACAGTTGGCAGATGATAATTAGCAATTAGGACTGGCCGCGTGGTGGAGCGTGCTGCCATTGGCCGGTCTTCCACGCTGTTACAGAATTCAACCGCATCGCAGAAATAAGCATTTTTTTTTCAGCTCTATGGTAGGATCAGAAGTCTATAAAAGTCATAACGAGAGACCATAATAACTGTTTGGTCCTTCTTATTACTTACGGCACATCATATTACCGATAGCCTGCGACGAGAGGATTGTATTCCAGTTCTTCAGCGACAGCAGTAGCTATTATTTACCACACAACGTCAGATGCTGTAGCTACAAGCAGCGTTTGAAAGTTATTTCCTCCCGGTGGCAAAATCCCAGTATTTTGATTATTAAATGACCGTTGCCCTCGTATGGTGCTTTTCAGCCTGAATGCTATAATTAAATACTGTGTTTCAAAGTCGTGAGTTCAACTCGTGTGTCAAGTAAAGACAAGTTTTTTAGCAGAACTGTATGCTGTGTATTATTAGCTGGGATACTATGTTACTGTTGTACAATCTCTAGCAACACCCGTAAATATTCACTCGACACGGATTCTAGTTGACAGAAACTCCAAGTTCATATAGAACTACAAGCCTTTATGATGATGGATAGCTGTATTATTGTGCGCTGTATGTCTTTAATAAGTACTTCACTTTAGGAAAACTTGGGAACCAGACATCAGAATTTTGTATTTTTACTTTCATTCTTGTACGTATGATGTTCACAAGAGCGCATGTACTTTTTACTGGTGGCTGATTGGTTGGTATGACAATAGCACGACATTTGAAGAACCCTAAAACAACGAAATGAATTCTCTCATTCCATAGAGAGGCACACTGCTCTGAAACCTGTATGCAAACAAACAATTCAGTAAAAGCCCAGAAGACACTTAAGGACAGTTCGTTCACGTAATAGCATGCAAATGTCACATTTGGCATTGCGGATGACATATGTATCACGTTATTGTGTTCTTTCTCCATCCACAGAAGATGAATTTTATCCTCACTATGGAAACATGAACTGGCTTTTAGGCCCTATCTATTTTCTGTCAGAACTTTCGGCACGTTTCCTGAAACCTCATGACTTTCTACCATAAAATTTAATTGTTTAGTAACTTTCCTAGTGATAAGTAACTTAGCAATAATATCCACCACAATCCAACACTATTCTAAATAGGAAACTGTGATTAATATCATGTGGATACTCTTCCTCACGAAATGTAAATAATAACCGTATCTAGGGGCCGACGTGTTCCTTACCCAGTCACGTGACTAAGTGTGTGACAGTACCAGTGAAAGAGTCCAGATCTAGAGACAGGGGATGACCAGCACCCACAGTAAGCTCGGGAGAAACCGCGGATGCGCTCACTGTTTACGAATATCGTTGTTGACATTCCCCACAAGTTGAAAAGTGGATGAAATTATAAGGAAGTGAAATTCCCTACGTTCATTCCGCCAGTGCACTACAAAAACACGTCTGAAACAGGCTAAGCCTGGTACAGTCTAAACGATTAGAAGCAAGATAGTCTGGAAGAATGATGTTATGCACTGTTATGGTTTATAAAGTCCAGGCACGACACAATAGCAGAACCACAAGGAACAATAACGTCGAACGTTAAGTCCTCCATATTAGATTGCGAATTGCGATCTGCCACTGTTTATGATGTAAAACACAAACGAAAACAAATACATGTGTCACTAACCTTTATTTTATTTTCCGATGTGTTTCGAGGGCGTACACTCCTCATTCTCATGGTAGACCCTTGCCTCACATTAGTGTTTTTTTTGGGGGGTTGCCACTTGTTTTCATATTATGGTACTAGAGTCATATCATAAACAATGCCAGGGGTACTTACAACTTATTCCACCGGAAAGATCTGAGGGTGGTCTACGACTTTTGCGTGACCTCCAGACTGTTTGTGATTTTGTTTCGTGGTTTTCTACCTTAGATTTACGACGATCCACATCGTAAATTTTATTGGAACATCTATTAAGTATCTATGGTATTGTAAATAATCTATGACTTCGGTGCAATAATACGATAATGAGTGATACGCGGTAACTTATTTGTTGCGAAATGACGGTTAGAGAGACAATTTACTACAGCTGAGAAAAGGAGTAATAATTTAATGCACTGTCCCACCGAAGGTAGTGGATGTAAACGCTCGAAACGTGTCATGAATGAAAATAAAAGTTGTTTTAATGTTTCTGTTCTAACAACATCGAAGCGTAAAAAGAAGACGTAATTTCAGGTTTGCTGACAGAGAATTCGCGGTGCGGCGTGCGTGGCCACGACTGGTGACTTGGATGGAAGCTGTGAGTCTACTACGCAGACGCACTCTCTGGAACAACAACAACAACAACAACACAGTGCGTCGCCGTACTCACGTGCAGAAGGGGGCGCGATAACCGACAGCAACCTCTGGGCGGGCACGTGGCGGTCTGGCAGAGGACGCGGCGATTTCGCACGTGACAGAGGACACACAAACAACGGCGGCAGCGGCAGGTAGAGTGACAGACAGACAGACGAGAGCGAAAGCACAGCACAGGTGGTGTCGCCGGCTCGGAAGACGCGGTGCGACTGCATACAGGGCCGGCCGCTGCGCCGCGCCGCGCCGAAACGTGTCCCCCTCCCCGCCCCTCGCCGTCCCCCCCCCCTTCCACCCACTGACCCACCTACTCCTACTCCTGCTCCTGTTCCTACTCCTACTCCTCCTCCTGCTACAACTCGTGCCACCCCCACCACCGCGCCACCTTTCCCCTCGTGCTTCCCGGTCGGCGCAGAAGTCAAGGAGCAAGGCCGCAGGGCCCGCGCGGCCTACTCGGGCACAGGGGTCGGGCAGAACGGGCCGTGGCCGCCGTCTATCCGTCTATGTAAGACGGCGTGCGGAACTCCACGTCCGGAGCAGTTCCCACACGTATCCATACAGATAGCGTCGGATGAGGGCGCCGTTACGACTTAGGCGTCATTTGGTACCTCGGTAGGCACGTTTATTAGCTTACTTTCCCACTGCCAGAAAAATAGACGTCGTGCAACTTCTCCCCAGAGAGCTATGAAAGGGTGGTTCACGAAGACATACAAATATTTTAAAATGTTATTCTACAAATAAAAAGTAAAGAAAAAAGTTCATACAAACATAGGTCCAGTTCATACAAACATAGGTCCGCAAACTTTTAGCTACGAAGTTACGGCTAGTAGAAGATTTTGCCTGAAATTTAGCAACTTCTATAATATGAAGCCATCGCAAAACTGAAAGAGGTTAAAGTAAAGCACAATTTTCATTTATTTTTGATGTCATTTATCTGGTGAAGCTAATAAAAAACATGTCACAGACGTGTATCTGTAGTATAATAATGCCGTGTGGCTAAGGCCTCCAGACGGATAGACCGTTCGCCTGGTGCAAGTCTTTCGAGTTGCCGCCACTTCGGCGACTTGCGTGTCGATGGGGTTCAAATGATGATAATAAGGACAACACAACATCCAGTCCCAGAGCGGAGAAAATCTATGACCCAGCTGGGAATCGAACCCAGGCCGTTAGGAATGACAGTCCGTCGCGCTCAGCACTCAGCCAACAGGGGCGGACGTATCTGCAGTAGTTTTCCAGAACATCAAAGGAAGCGAAGAGGTAATTTTTGTAAAATTTTTAATTTAACTACTTGGCCCAATTTGTTTTTTAAATTCCAAACAACTGCACAAATATTTCAACAGATGTTCTAGAGAATTTAATTTTGGAAAAATGACGGTAATAACGTTAACTGAAACTGTATGAATGAGTCAGACGTTCTGCAAACTGCAACGGTTACTATTTGGTTGCACTTACATACACTGTTGTTATTATGTTCTTTCACTGAACAATACAGAAAACTAACTCGTTAGGAAACGACTGAAACAACTCTCTAACGGTTGCCAACAGTGACATAAACGTTACTACATTCTTAATGGAAAGTAAACAAATTTACTTGTATAATAATCTTTGCTTCTCTGGATGTTCTGGAAAACTACTCCAGATACACGTCTGGGACATGTTTTATTGCATTCATCAGACCAATAACAACAAAATAAATGGAGATCGTGCTTTAATTTAACCTCGCACAGTTTTGCGATGGCTGCATATTAGCGAAGGTGTAAGTAGGCTGTTTAGGTTTTTTTATTGGTAACGCCACCTGTGTATGAAAATCACTGGCTGTGCTGTGTGCAGTCTGTGGCTAGTTTGCATTGTTGTCTGCCATTGTAGTGTTGGGCAGCGGCAGCTGGATGTGAACAGCGCGTAGCGTTGCGCAGTTGGAGGTGAGCCGCCAGCAGTGGTGGATGTGGGGAGAGAGATGGCGGAGTTTTGAAATTTGTCATGAACTGCTATATTTGTATATGATGATATCAAGGTAAATACATTGTTTGTTCTCTATTAATATCTTTCATTTGCTAACTATCCCTATCAGTAGTTAGTGCCTTCCATAGTTTGAATCTTTTATTTAGCTGGCAGTAGTGGCGCTCGCTGTATTGCAGTAGCTTGAGCAGCGAAGATTTTTGTGAGGTAAGTGATTTGTGAAAGCTATAGTTCAATGTTAGTCAGGGCCATTCTTTTGTAGGGAATTTTGAAAGTCAGATTGCGTTGCGCTAACAAAATATTGTGTGTCAGTTTAAGCACAGTCTTGTATAATTGTTCAAAGGGGACGTTTCATATGTCGACCCTTAGCCTAGGATACCTCACTGGAATCTTCTGATTTTTTTCTTGTAGTTTGTGTAATTAGTGTAGCTATTGTTTATTGCTAGCGCGTAATCATAGAGAGAATTTCCTTTGTAGTTGTAGTTTTTCATTGTTGTACAGTAAAACAGTTGTGGCATGCATGTAGATTTGCACCAAGTATTTCGCAGCTGCGCTGGCAATTAAGTAGACATTATTTCCATTGCTATGTTATTTTATTTTGCTCTTCAAATTGTGCTTTTCTGTGTTATCGTGTGAAATATTGTGACAATTATGGCGTGTGAAAAACGTAATACTAGGCTCCAAAGTAAACTGAGAAATGACAGTGAAGGTGAAGGCAGTGTGTTAGCGCCGCAGAGTAATGAATTAACTGATGTTCAAAGTAGTAATTTGGTAATTGCGCATAGGGAAATGGAGCGCGCGGCAAACAATGGTGTAGACAGTGAAACAGGTAGTGAACAGGGAAGCGTTATCGATCGATTGGTCGGCAACAGCTCGCCTCAGGAATCGGGAATGACAGAACACAATATTGCAAATACTGCAGACTCAGGTTTTGGGTTCTCACCGTTTTCTCAAATGAGTCAAGACACATTTTCCGCTTGTCAAAATGTGAATGTTGCCGGTGTAACTTCACTGCCGAAAAGCACTGAGGAACATGTTTCAGACACCAGTGCATTGTTATTACAATTAATGCAACAAATGGGACAAAAGCTTGAAAAGTTAGACACAATGGAACAACACCAGAGACAAACACAGCAACAGTTAGACACAGTGGAACAAAATCTCAAAAAGTTAGACACAATGGAACAACACCAGAGACAAACACAGCAACAGTTAGACACAATGGAACAAAATCAGAGACAAACACAGCAACAGCTTCAAAAGTTAGACTCGTTGGAACAAACTCTTGAACAAACGCGTGAAGATTTAACTACTGAGTTACATCACATTGAATCGAAATGTCAAAAAGTCTGTAATGACGTAAAAACTCAAATTTGTGAGCATTTTCAACCTATTTTTTCGCGGCATGAAAATGCATTACAGAATCACGAAGCAGCCATAAAAGAACTGCAAATTATTGTTCATGAAAATCATGAGACCTTGCAAGCTAAATTTGACTCAGTTGCATCTACCGATTCGGTTACGCAACTTGCAAAAACTCAGGAAAACTTTAAGGACACAGTAGATACTCTGAAACTTGGTTCAGAAAAACACACTGAGGAAATAAGTACACTATCGGAGAAAGTAGCCGAACTTTTGGATCAGTTCACTAATTTATCTACGAAGGTAGATGATAATCTGATTGACGCAAGACCGGTAGTCGTTAATGACACAGAAGAGTACGAACAAATTAGGAAATTCAAACAAAATCAGAATCAAATTAATACACAACACCAAAGAGAAATCCGGGAAGTACAAGATCAGCTGACACAGGTAATACAAGAATTACGTATTTCAGAGGACACTCGCGCTCCAACACGGGAAGAGGGACTTAGAAATACGGAAAAGCCGCAAAATAATAACACAGGACACTTCGGAAGTTATGAAAGAAATTGGCAAGGTGCACCGAATTTTGAAATGGAACCGCCGAAACGACGTAACAATGACCGATATGCGACTCGCCGACATGATGACTTTGACTATAAGCTGTTCATTACTACACGTAAATTCAAAACATTTAAGAATTCTGGCAACGACATTCATCCACAAGCATGGCTCCATCAATTCTCTCATTGTTTTCCTCCCAACTGGTCATTGGAGCACAGATTAGAATTTATGTGTGGCTACTTAGAGAATGAACCAGCTGTAAGAATGCGATCGGTCATTCACGATTGCCACAGTGAGGGAGAATTTTACCATGCCTTCCTCTCAGCATATTGGTCTCAAGCCACACAAGACCGTGTAAAACATAGCATCATGATGATGAAACACTTTGAACAATCTGAATTTTCCAGTCTTGCCAAATATTTTGAAGACATGTTGCATAAGAATCAGTATCTTTCAAACCCATACAGCCCCTCAGAACTCATCCGCATTTGCTTACTCAAATTGCCTGAACATTTACGGCATATTATTTTAGCAGGACGTTGCAAAGACGACATTGAAGCCTTTCAGGGACTGTTACAAGAACTGGAAATTGACACTGACAATCGCGGAACGCGAAAACAGGAACACAACAATTACAGATCACATCAGTCACAATTCCGCGATGAAAGAAATAATAACTGGACGCGACAAGGCTATCCTCACAATACAAATCGTGACCGAAACAGACACCACCCGTATTACAACCGTTGGCAGAGTAGTAATAATTACAGGGAAAGATCACCTCTCCGCAGTAATGACTATCACAGAGACAATCAGAGAAACAGACAATATGGGAACAAAAACAATTATTGTCAAGGGAGGCAGAATAACATCAGACGCAACAGTTCAGCCCGCAGGTACGATTCAGGGAGAAATTCTCCACCACTTAACCGACAAGAAAGAAACTACACGAACTACCGACATGACGACAGACGATGTGATCGTAACGACAGACCTGAATTGCATCAGAATTGGCGGGATTCAAACAGAGCAGGGCACTTTCGACAACGTGAATTTGTAGAAGTTAGGTCTCCTAATCCCAATAACAACGCGCGCCAACAAAGAGACAGACAATGACTCGCGCCGCAGGCACCCACGTGCGCCGGCTGGCTCAGAGAAAAATAACATAGACGCTAACCTTGAGAAAAATTCCAGTATTCTTTGCCGACGTATACCGCATGACAATTGCATTCAAGTTCAAACTCTGAGTACTATGAAGAGTAAAGGTTTACACCAGGTTTCACATGTAAAACCATTTATTGAAAGATAATCTGCTTTTTAACTTAGTCTTTGCCATAAAATTTTTCGCTTCACATTACTAATATGCTTTGTCAGAGTTAGAATCTGTTAACATACAACAATGTTTGAAGTTAAATATCCAATCAAGAACCAAGAGAACTTATTTAAACAGAAATGACAAATACATTGTTATAGTGAACAGACGTCACAGTGTTATTGTGTGTGTACATTCTTGCTTGTTTGTTGCACGATTACGTAACGACTATAAGGCTCACATACTTACAACATTTACCAGTACTGCTAATGAGATTTTAATGCAACATTTTGGTTTATTTGAAAATACATTCTGAATTTAAAGTGCTTTCTGAGAGATACCAGATGACACAGAGGTTAGTTTATGTGACAGCTACACGATTTTTATCACGACGCTACTAATGAGTGACAATTTACAATGTTGCTTTTGCGGTGTATCTGTTTTATATCTGCACAGTTTTCTGAATTCTTCTGGAAAGAAAAACATGTTTTAGTAGTAACTTTTGTGGTATAGCAACAATGAGACAGCCTTTTTCGTAGCACAACATTACGTTACTGTACAGTACTTTCTTCATCACGCCAATAAGCATAATAACTACGATATCTATACGCAAAGCATTTCACTTTTGTTTATCATGAGGTAAGTACATTGGCTTCTGCAGAACTTAGCTTTCGGAGGAAAATAACTACGACACTTCCACAGAGATTATCTTACAACAAGATGCACATTTAGCGCTACAGGACACGCATTTCAGTGATCAATTTTATACTTAAAACATTTATTTTTAAAGATTTTTGAATTACAAAGAAAGTTTTCCGTGATATATTTCATTCCATTGGCGTAATCTGTAACGCCTGAGGGTATAATTACATTAATCCTCAGGGGGGTACACGCTTACTTTGTGTACCATGTGTGTGGCAACCACAAGGAACCCTAGCTAATATGGTATTTGCTTATACAACTTTACACATCGGTACCTTATTTCTCTAACACACAAATTACACAGCTATCTGATTATTTAACTGAGAAAGACAAACATTTATTTTACTACATCAGTGACACATGTTTACGCAATCATACAGTTGGATAACTTCACACTTATGAAACTGTATTTTGTCTGTACTTTGTAAACTGTTCATATTTTTTCGGAACCATTGTGATACTATGAGAGCTTTGAATGTATTTGGTATGGATTCATGATTTTTAAAGTACGTTTGAGGCAGATGACACTTTTGACATGAGCAGAGAATTTTTTTAATTATTGGAGGAAGTTACGACGATTTTGAGATTTGACTGAAGTGTTATGATGTTATTATTACGACGACGATGTGTATTATGTTGTTGAGGAATGTTTATTATGCTACGTATTTCTCACGATGAAATATTGAAGAAGTGTCGACGAATATGTATATGTATAATGAGGTAAGGAATAATGAGTAGTGTTTAGGGACTCTGATTTATGAAAAGGATGTTGCAAACCAAGAAACGTACTTTAAGAGTTATGAAATGTGTGACTGTATCACAATGCTGACCAATATTTTTTTTGGACACTTATATTTATAGGATTTTGTTTCTACAGATTTGCAACGCTAATTCTTGACCTGTGAAATATTTTTATATGAGACTGCCACGGTAGCAGAAACTGCTGTCGTAAATATTTCCGTACGAAAGTTAAGTGACCACCTGCACGTAATGCGTCGCGGGCACCCAGCTGTGTCAGACGCCTGGAGAAAAAGCCATTATTGCGAGCCCTTTTCAGCGGCACAGGTAGAACAAAAAAAAGGGGAGGCCATTATCCTTGGAAATATTCTTACATCTGCAAACCTGATAATGACAAGTGTCTTTCTACGAGAATTGAGAGCTACTGACTTACGAAATGCCACATAGCTATTGAATGATGTTCTTATGCTTTGGTTTGCGTAATTGCTTATTTCATTTGATATCTGGTTTCCAGCTGTGTTGCAGCATTGCTTTTATAAAATGAAATGCATTTGCTAATGTGAACACTTTCTGTCAACAGATCTATTAAATATTTATTTTATGATCCACATTCTTTAAAAAAGGAGCACTTGGAAAGGAAAGAACAATAAGAAGGAACTAGTAACAGTAACACATAATTTTCTTTTCAAGTACATGGTAATATTTCTTTTTACAATCAGTTGTTGTGGTGCACCACTTTAATTACATAGACATTAAGATGTGAATATACATTTCCCTTATCTGCATTGTTATCTTTAGTGTATTATTTTTTCTGCTTTAGCTATGTCATGTTTAGGTAGAAGTTATTTAATTTTCTGCTGCTGTTTGCCAGGCATAGTGCTACTGAACTTTAATTTGTGTTACTCTGCTAAGCCAGATTTATTTTTTTGTTGCTGCACATTGGCTCATATTAGTTGTAATGTTACATTGCTTGGTAATTTAGATTTACTGTAGCTTGCTTTGCAATTTTCCAATTTTTTGGTCATTGCTGTTTGTGTTACTTATTTTGTGCTGCTGCATTGCCTCGTCCCTTAGTTTAGCATCTGAGCTCAGTAGATTTAAGTTAGCTTAAGAGGGGGTAGCCTCTAAGAGAATGAGTTGCGATGAATTGGAAGAAATGCATTGAGAAAACAGGTTTAGGTAGCATTTTCTTGGAAATAAATGTTGAGGTAAGAAATGTGTGAACATATAAATACAGAAAGCATGCTTAGATAGAATTTTTTTGGTGGAAACAAAGGATGAAATAAGAGGAAAGATATATGAAGTTTTGGGTTGGACTGCAGTACCAAATGTTACACTGAAAACGAACCCTGTCCTTTCCTATTGGTGTTATCCCACTATGTGTTTGTGTACCCTTGAGTATTTGTTTTCTTCCCGTCTCTGTGTAGTTTCATAGAATTTTTTCTTCTTTTAATATTAAGCTACATTCACTATGATGAGGAATACTGTTACCCTCGAATATAATTGGCATTAATAATATGTTATTTACTTTGTAAAGATGTTAGACATTACTAATTCTGTTCTGTTCAATGCTCATGTGTGAAGTTGATGTTTCAAAAGTTATTGTGATCCTTTATGTATGTACTCATGTCATAATTCCACTGATGTATATGTTTATTTCTATTCTTTTGTAAAGCCTGTACTACAAATGTTATCTGTATTGTTATGTTCTTTAATGATGTATTTAGTACCTTTGTAATTGTATTCTCATGTTATAAAATTGTAATTGTCACCATTCATGATATTATTAACTTGTTAGTTACATTTCACTGCACACGTTTCTGTTGGTCATAGTATATGGACAATATGTGAGAAGTAGGGACTGTTCGTGTTTGCACGTGTGTTAATAATTCTGCAAGGGACTGGATAACAGCATTGCTGGTTCTAACGACAATTCCAGAAACTTTGTGAGTACGCAAGTGGTGGTTTATGGACTTGCTATATTGTCCGCAAGACTCTTCGATGGTGATTGTGCACCTGCACATTTGCAACAGATGGCTGCTGGCCGTCTCTACAAGGACTACAGTGGGTCTGCGTCTTTGCTGACTCACCAGTACCATTATTTCTACAAGGACTGCAGTGGGTCTGCACCTCTGGTGGCCCACCAATACCGTAATCTCTACCAGGACTACAGTGGGTCTGCTCTGTGATGACCTACCTACCAATACTCTTCAAAATTTCGACTGACTCTGCTGTGGGTTTGCTCTGTTGTGGCCCATTACCTGTCTGCATATCAAGAGTCAGCACTGTCTTTCCGTTGGAAGGACAACACTACTTCTTCAAGACGGCATGGAAATCCACTACTTCTGTGTGCATTGTCTTTTACTGCTCAGACTTTGAGAAAAACTCTGCATTTTTACTGTGATGAACAATGTGGACTGTCCTTATGGACTGTGAGAAATTTTTAGCTTTTGACCAACATTGTATCAATAAGTGTGTGCATTTGATTTCTTTGTTATTGTAATTATGTAAATTTTTTTTCAAATCTGTATTGGCCACTGCCCAATCCAATTTGTAAAAATTTTTGTGGGGAGCATGGGGGCTATGTAAGTAGGCTGTTTAGGTTTTTTTATTGGTAACGCCACCTGTGTATGAAAATCACTGGCTGTGCTGTGTGCAGTCTGTGGCTAGTTTGCATTGTTGTCTGCCATTGTAGTGTTGGGCAGCGGCAGCTGGATGTGAACAGCGCGTAGCGTTGCGCAGTTG
Source organism: Schistocerca serialis cubense (assembly GCF_023864345.2). Classification (NCBI taxonomy): domain Eukaryota; kingdom Metazoa; phylum Arthropoda; class Insecta; order Orthoptera; family Acrididae; genus Schistocerca; species Schistocerca serialis. Next base: position 424,193,858 of record NC_064645.1, read on the forward strand.
GAGGTGAGCCGCCAGCAGTGGTGGATGTGGGGAGAGAGATGGCGGAGTTTTGAAATTTGTCATGAACTGCTATATTTGTATATGATGATATCAAGGTAAATACATTGTTTGTTCTCTATTAATATCTTTCATTTGCTAACTATCCCTATCAGTAGTTAGTGCCTTCCATAGTTTGAATCTTTTATTTAGCTGGCAGTAGTGGCGCTCGCTGTATTGCAGTAGCTTGAGTAGCGAAGATTTTTGTGAGGTAAGTGATTTGTGAAAGGTATAGTTTAATGTTAGTCAGGGCCATTCTTTTGTAGGGAATTTTGAAAGTCAGATTGCGTTGCGCTAACAAAATATTGTGTGTCAGTTTAAGCACAGTCTTGTATAATTGTTCAAAGGGGACGTTTCAAAGGCTCTATTTGAAGCAAAATCTTTTATTAGCCATAACTCCGTAACTAAACATTTGCGGACCTATGTTTATATGTACTTTTTTCTTTAGTTTTACTTGTAGAATAACGTGTTAAAATATTTGCGTGTCTTCGTGAATCATCCTGTATAGTACGTTTAAAATTATTAGCGACTTTTGACAGTTCAGTACGGAGCGAGTCGACGGAAGCGTAGCTGCCAACGTGTGCTGAACGTGCCAGCAGATTATGATAGTTCTATCCCTACTCGGAGCTCAAGCATCCCTGTCAGCGTGAACTGCAAGCCGTGTAAACCGGCCAGTCTGCGATCTTTCTCAAACAATTTTAAAGAAACTATTTGGCAATAAACTCTGATTCTCACACATCTTAATTTGTCAGCTTCATGATGAAGTGCCTATCACATCACTGGTGATCATAGTTATTGTGATATTTCCATATTAGGTGAAGCACTGTAAGTAATTCTCTAAGTTTTCAGTGAGAAATGAGGGTTGCATTTGGGTTTGGTGCATGTTACGTCATATGTTGCTGCGTTGTGAAATGTAGATAACATATTAAATTATTCCTTTAACTTTGAAGGATATCTCTGTCTCCAGTCTCGAGAAAATGGAACGTGTCTATGTAAGGAGCGCTCTGTCATGAGCGCAAGCGCCAGTAACAAAACCAGAAAGATATATTCACAAATCTTTTGTTCAAAAAGGTTTGCACAGGCGTCTCTAATTTCTTTTATATTTTGCAGGAGGAGAATGAAATTTTTTGTGAACATTTAGCTCTACATTGAGCCTACTCAATGTAGCCTCCATTAGCTGTGACGCATCTGGACCAACATTCTTTCCATGATGTAAATGCACTTTGGTAAAATTCTGGGAATTGATTTTTACACCATTGCTTGCCACAGGAACTAAGGTCTTTCTCACTATCAAATGTTTTACCGCGCAGGTGGGCCTTCAGACGACCAAAGAGGTAAAAATCAGGCGGAGCGAAGTCCGGACCATAAAGAGGATAACGAACAATTTTCCAACCTATTTCCCTGATTTTCTCCTGCGTAATAAGGGTCTTAATGGCACGTCGCAGTTGTCGTGTTGTCACACATCTGTCATTTTGCCGGCCGGAGTGGCCATGCGGTTCTAGGCGCTACAGTCTGGAACCGAGCGACCGCTACGGTCGCAGGTTCGAATCCTGCCTCGGGCATGGATGTTGTGATGTCCTTAGGTTAGTTAGGTTTAATTAGTTCTAAGTTTTAGGCGACTGATGACCTCAGAAGTTAAGTCGCATAGTGCTCAGAGCCATTTGAACCATTTTTAGCCATCTGTCATTTTGGATGATTTGATCAGTGATCTCCTTATTCACATCACTCACTGCCGACGATGGTCTACCGCATCGTGGATTGACCAGTGGAGAGAAATCACCTTCTTTAAACCTCTGCAACCACCACTGGATACTGCAGCGATCCACTGCGTCCCCCCCAAAAACCGGGAGCAACTTCCTGTGAATCGATGTAGCAGACTCATCGCCGGTCTTGAAGAGGACCTCCATCACTGACCTTTGTCGCAACCTGACATCTACTTCACGGTCCGTTATGGCTCACCTGCAAATAAAAGAAAATACTTCTATGTACCAACTTATAGCTAAATGTTCCATATATGTTCACAAAAACTTTCATTCTTCCCCTGCAAAAAATAAAGAAAAATTGGAGACGACTGTACAAAACTTTTTGAACGCCCTTTGTACATAGAGAACAACAGTGGTCCTATCACACTTGTCTTGGGCACTCCTGACGATCTCTCTGATAAAAACTCGCCGTCGAAGTCAAGATACTGAGTTCTATTATTATGCTTACTTTTGTTGAAGACTAATAGTATTCTGCCGAAAGACTGGGTCGTGGGGATACATAGTGTACACAAATGGACGTTAATAGTTTGCCTTCAAAGTTGTTATATGATTGTGGTGTCAATCAAACTGCGTCCTTCATTTCACACATATTGTCTCAGGGTTAAAATCGTATGCAGTTATTGTGACGTTAGAGGACTTACACAATCTGCACCTTGCATGGGTAGTCGTGTAGTTCATTCATCAAAATTGTTCTAATTGATTGACTGCCGACACCAAGCTCTGCGCTGTGCCATTTAATTGATTTTTACGGATTTCCTTGTAAAGCTTCATCAACACGATCAATATTCTCTTGGGTCCTGCGTCATTTTTACACTTTGTCTCTTCTCTTTGTGGTGTTACAGTGGCTTCGAAGTTTCTCATACAAAAATTCATAGCATTGGAACATAGCACAGGAGGCACTGGGGTAAATTAAATTCTAACAGAAGCGCGTTGAGTTCCAACAAATCTATCCGAGTTTCTTTAGTATCGTTTCGCATTACTTCGTCGATGTATAGATTGAACAGTAGGGTCGACAGACAGCATCCCTGTCTTACGTTCTTAATCCGAGCACCTCGTTCTTGGCCTCCCAGACTTATTTTTCCCTCTTGCTTTTTGTACATGTTGCATATTACCTGTCTTTCTCTTCAGCTATTTGTCTGAGAATTTAGAATATTTTACAGTGTCGAAATCTTTTTCCTGGTCTACAAATCCTTCTTCAATCTTGTTTCCATTAATGGTGGCGTTACGAGGTTGTAAAACAAGCAATGATCCGCCAGCACACGCGCAGGCAAAATTGCGATCGTAACGGTGAGTTGTCCAACGTGAAAGTTCACGGCGGAAATGCAAAAACCGCTCTGTGTGCGGGAAAAGCGAGTACGGTTGTTTTACTGGACTGTCAGAGTGTCAGCAGTCTGACCACGTCCAAGAGAGTAAGATAAAGACTGCCTCCTGTTACGAGACGTCACTGCTCACAGAGTTTGCTGCATATGAGTTTTTTGCTTTCTGAACTCAGAAAAAAAATAACAATTGGCTTGGAGAGGAAAAATTATCGTCGAATCAATTTATCTGACTTCTGAAGTGTATAATTCCATTGGACCAGATTTCTTTTCTAAGCGAATAAAACGGTTGCAAACATGGTCAACCAAATGCTTTGATTTCAATTGAGATAATATTAAACATTATTTTTATACTTGCAAAAACAATTATTTACTATGAATGTTAGCGAGCTCACCAATCAGTTCCCAGATATATTGTTAATGGTCATATACAGTACAACAGTAACATAAGGAGCGTAAATTGACTCTCCACGACTTTTGTGTGTGTGTGTGTGTGTGTGTGTGTGTGTTTTGTTGGAGAGCGGAGACCAGCTGTCGTGCATTAGTTTAGCTGCATATGCGGAATCTCCCTAACGGTTAGGGTACAATTCGACGTACACTGAGGTGACTAAAGTCATGTAATAGCGATGTCAACTTATATAGATTGCGGTAGTATCGCACACACAAGATATAAATTGCAGTGTATTGGCGGTGCTACCGTTTGTACACAGGTGATTCATGTGAAAACGTTTCCGACATTATTCTGGCCGCATGATGGGAATTAACAGACGTTGAAAGGGGAGTGGTAGATGTAGCTTGACATTTCGAAAATCATTGGGGAATTCAATATGCCGAAAGCCACAGTGTCAACAGTGGGCCGCGAATGCCGAATTTCAGGCAGTACCCCTCACCACGGACAAACCGGTGGCCGACGGCCTTCACTTAACGACGGAGAGCAGCGGCGTGGCGTAGAGCTGTCGGTACTAACAGACATCCAACATTGAGTGAAATAACCGCAGAAATAAATGTAGGACGTACGACGAACGTATCCGTTAGGACAGTGCTGCGAAATGTAGTGTTAGTAGGCTATGACAGCAGACGACCGACGCGAGTGCCTTTGCTAACAGCACGACATCGCCTGCAGGGTCTCTGCTAGGCTCGTTACCTTATCGGTTGGAAAACCGTGGCCTGGACAGATGACTCCCAATTTCAGTTGGTAAGAGCTGATGGCAGGGTTTGAGTGTGGCGTACCCCCAAGAAGTCATGGACTCAAGTTGTCAACAAGTCACTGTGCAAGCTGATGTTGGCTTCATAATGGTGAGGGCTATGTTTACGTGGAATTTACAGTGTCTTCTCGTCCAACTGAACGGATTATTAACAGGAAATGGTTATATTCGGCTACTTGGGGACCATCTGCAGCCATTCATGGACTTCATGTTCTCAAACAACTGTGGAATTTTGTGGATGACAGTGCGCCCTGTCACCGGGCCACGCCTGTTTGCCATTGGTTTGCAGAACATTCTGGACGATTCAAGCGAATGATTTGGCCACCCAGAACGTCCGACATGAATCCTATCGAACATTTATGGCAAATAATCAAGAGGTCAGTTTCTGCACAAATTCCTGCACCGGCAGCACTTTCGTAATTATGGACTGCTATAAAGTATGCATTACTCAGTAGCTGGGGACTTTCAACGACTTGTCGATTCCTTGCCACGTTGATACCGTGCCACACCGGACAAAAGGAGATCCGGCTCGATGTTAGGAGGTATCCCGTGAGTTTTGTCACCTTAGAGCATAGTTGAAGCTACTGAGTACGCATGAGGCAAGGAAATAATGATCGGAAATTTATATATATTTTTTATTACCATAAACAACTTAATAGCAACGAACAGCGACAATTTAAGCTCATAGGAAGTGTTTAAATTGAAGCAAGTGTCGATGCATGTATTGCAACGACGTGTACAAGTTTGTTACACTCTCTCAAAGATATCTGTTGTGCACTGCATGGTGAAGTATACATCGTACCATTATTCTCGGTTTTCTTTCCTTTTTTTCTTTGCCTACTGAGCGAGGGAAAAACGAATATCTTTATGGCTCTGTTTTCTGCTAATCTCTCTTATTTTATTCCCATTTTACGTGAGATAAACCAGTACGTTATTGGCAGCACAGTGGTAGTACAACCGTCTTCGAAACAGGCTCTTCTGAATTTACCGAATTGGCTTTCCATTATATATTCTTATGGGCTACAACAACCTGTCACGTTTCTAACATCGCGTCTCAGCATTCTTTTGATGTCTGTTGTCGAGCCTACTTGATGAGGACTCCAAACACTGGAACAGTATTCTAGAACTGGCGCCTTGTATCCTGTTTCTTTTACTGATGCACCATGCACCCGTCCAAAAAAACTAAGCCTTCAGTTTGCTTTCCCTAATGCTTCATGATTATTTCATTTCATATCGCATTGTAGTTGTTGTAGTTGTTGTTGTTGTTTGAATCTCAAGTCTGAAGACTGGTTTGATGTAGCTCTGTACGTTAGTCTGTCCTCTGCTAGCCTTTTTGGCTCTGCATAACCTCCTCAACCTACATCCTTCGGAACTTGCTTACTGTATTGACGTCAAATTCTCCCTCTACACTTTCCACGTAACCACCCTCCCTTCCATTACCAAATTGGCAATTCCTTGATGCCTCAAAATGTGTCCTATTAACTGATCCAATCTTTTAGCCAAGGTGTGCCATAAACTGATTTTTCCCCAATTCGATTCAGTACTTCCTCGTTTGTTATTCTAACTACCTATATAATCATCAGCTTTCTTCTGTAGCATCACATTTGTTGCCTGAATTGCCTCTCGTCCATGTTTCACTACTATACAAGGCTACAATCCAGACAAATACCTCCATAAAAGACTTCCTAAACCTTAAACTTATTATTTATTTATTCTTCACAATACAGCCTGTTATCTGAAAAACTAAAATAGGCCATACAAATAACTTTTTCTTGTATATTAATAAATTTATATATTAAATGTTTACCTGATAATTAATTTTTTATTCTACAACTACAAAACTACGATAAAACCCTTAACTATTAATACTACTGTTAGCACTACAGAATCTATCCTGTTCCTTTTTAAATTATTTTGTTGCATTTAAGATGGAAAATGTTGTTTACGCTACTGGATCTGCCCTCATACTACCGCGGTCAACTGCAGTTATCTGCTGGATTCCTTGGGCGTCGAGCAGCACTGCAGTAAGCGAAGTTCCACTACAAAAAGCAGTTCCATTATTCACTGTTACGTCTCGGAGTCCACACTTCCATGATCACTTTCACCGACGCAGTGTAATATTCTCGAGAAACAATTTCATTCGGTGGTCGTCTCTCCTCCGTGCTACTTTCGGATCCAACATCCGCAACTTCGTAGACCGCGCATTCCCACAATGTGTGTTCTGCCCCACACTGCCGAAGGCGTAGCTAGCATTGATCTGTCTTTTTATTTTGTATAGATTCGTGTCATAAGGGCCATGACAGTTCAGTTAATTTTTTAGTCCATTCGACTTATTAATAAGTCTCACTTTTAGTCTCCCACTGATGTTAGGGGAGAAGTTCGTATGTTTTCCTGCCTGTGCCTGAAGTGTCCTATTCATTTTGCCAGAGCTGTAATAGGCTATCTTTTACTAACTTCCTCTTACTGGCCTCACTTTCAACCTTCCTTCGTACTTCGGTTTCATGGCGTTTCTGTAAACAGTAAAGGGCCCTCGTTATCCTATATCCAAGTCCATTGGGCATATTCCTGGATACACTATCAAAGTATCATTCAGGGTAGTGCAGCAGGTGCCAGTAGCACTCCTCGCTGAATTCTTCTCACTAATGGAGCCGGCTTCGCTAGATGCAGTCTATTAGCCCAAACGCTCGCATCACAACCTACGACTGATGCCAATACAGATTGGTGGTATGCTGTGATTGTTTTAAAGGGAAATCGGAATAATTGTGTGTTTGCAACGGCTATAATTTTATCTATCACGTTTGTACCTTTTCTGCCTGATTTCTCTACATTAGGAGCAAAGTTAAGACGTTCGTTCGGAAATACCTCTAGCTTATATAGTATGGGCTCCAGTGCTACAACCGAAAGCTCTATACGACACACTGATTCTTGCAGAAATCTCGTTACTGCTCTTCTTCTAATAGTTACATTAATTTATTTTATTTTAGGGTTTCTTTCCAGTTCCGTTTGAAGGAGGTACGTAATTTTTTGAGGTGCTAGTGACGATTCGGCACTTCGACACCAACCTTCAAATTCATAGAGCGCCACGTTACATTTGTCCTCCATAATTCTCCTGGAATCACCGCTTACAATGAACAGCACGCCATGCCTCCGCGTCCAATCCAACGATTTTGGAATTGCAAACAATCCGGTTGGAGGAACATCCGCAACTGAGCATTATACCAGAGGTTGAAAATAGCGCTTCAGTTGAAAAGTTCTTTTATTATGAGACGACCGGTTTCGGGCTGTTATAAGCCCATCTTCAGGTGTCGTAACTTGGTGCAGTAGCCCCAGAGCGCAGAGGTAGACGTGTACTAGGGGCAGTGTGCTACCTTAGCGCTCATAGGCAGAGCCTGAAGATGGGCTTATAAGAGCCCGAAACCGGTCGTGTCATAATAAAAGAACTTTTCAACTGAAGCGGTATTTTCAACCTCTGATTTGGGAATTATCTGCAACTCATTTCTAACCATCAGCAAAAAATGTACCGAACACCCATAGTGTTGATACCACATTCTGTTCCTTGTTCCTAAAGGTATTTCTTCCAATAACAGACCTAATGTTTCTTGCAGGAATGTGTTGTACTTCCTGTCATTAAGATTTCCTTCGATGAAATAGGGACCTATAATTCTGTCCTCCAGAATCCCACACCATACATTCACCGATTACAGTTTTTGGTGTGCAACTTGCTGCAGCCAACACGGATTTTCAGTTGCCCAATAAAGCTTTTTATACAAATTAATATTTCCATGGTTCGTAAATGTAGCCTCGTCAGTAAATAAAATAAAATTAATAAATGTGTCATAACTCTGAATCTGAAGTTGAGCCCATAGGCAGAATTCTATGCGACACATACAATCCATACAGTTAATTCTTGGTGGAGACTCATATGGTAAGGACGATATTTATCGTGATGCAGAACACGAAAAACACTACTCTGGTTCATGCCAGATTCCCTTGTGATTTGACGCCAACTGACATAAGGATCTATAACCACAGTGGCAAGAAACCAATTTCCGTTACCTCATCAGTAACTTCCCTTTGCCGGATATGTGTCCGACGCGTTAAGGATCCACTTGTTCTCAATTAATCATACACATATTTCAATGTACGAGGTGTAGGGTGAGTCTTTCAGCGTGAATGTCTCTAGTTCTCACTGAATTTCGTTGGCGTTCTCCGTAAATGAGAAGCATATTGACTTATTCTTCGAAGGAATACATCATTCGCATTCGCTTGATTTGACGATACTAGTCTAACAGTTCCCAAATGTGTTGTATTGCGAAACCGTCGAATGGTGTTTATATGCCGATGGCACGTTAGTTGGATACGCCGTATTCGTCGAATATTTGTATTTGCACTATATGTGGTTGTTGTTGTTGTTGTCGTGCTATTCAGTCAAAAGACTCGTTTGATGCAGCTCTACATGCTACTTTATCCTGTGCAAGCTTCTGCATCTCTAAGTAATTACTGCAACCTACGTCCTTCTGAATCTGCTTATTGTATTCATCTCTTGGCCTTCCTCTATGATTTTTACCTTCTACGCTGCCCTCCAATACTAAACAGGTGATCCCTTGATGCCTCAGAACATGTCCTACCAATAGATTCCTCCTTATAGTCAAGTTGTGCCGCAAATTCCTCTTCTCCCCAATTCTGTTCAGGATTTCCTGATTAGTTACATGATCTACCCATCTAATCTTTAGCAATCTTCTGTAGCACCACATTTCGAACGCTTCTATTCTTTTCTCGTCCAAAGGATTTATCGTTCGTGTTTCATTTACATACGTGGCTACATTCCGTACAAATACTTTCGGAAAAGACTTCCTGACACTTAAGTCTATTCTTGATGTTAACAAATTTCTCTTCTTCAGAAACGCATTCTTTTCCACTGCTAGTCTACATTTTATAACCTCTCTCATTCGACCATCATCAGTTATTTTGCTCCCCAAATCGCAAAACTCATCTTCTACTTTAAGTGTCTCATTATCTCATCTAATTAGCTCCATATCACCCGATTTAATTCGACTACATTCCATTATCCTCGTTTTGCTTTTGTTGACATTCATCTTATATCCTCCTTTCAAGACACTGGCCATTCCGTTCAACTGCTCTTCCAGGTCCTTTGCTGTCTCTGACAGAATTACAGTGTCATCGGTAAACTTCAAAGTTTTTATTTCTACTCCATGAATTTTAATTCCTACTCGAATTTTTCTTTTGTTTCCTTTACTGCTTGCTCAATATGCAGATTGAACAACATTAGGGAAAGGCTACAATCCTGTCTGACTCCCTTCCCAATCCCTGCTTCCCTTTCATGGACCTCACTTCTTACAATCTTACAACTGCCATCTGGCTTCTGTACAAATTTTAAATAGCTTTTCGTTCCCTGTATTTGACACCTGCCACCTTCAAAATTTGAAAGAATGTTTTCCAGTCAACTTTGTCAAATGTTTTTCAGCTGATGCTAGAAACGTAGGTTTACCTTTCCTTATCCTATCTTCTAAGATAAGTCGAAGGGTCATACTGCCTCACGTGTTCCAACATTTCTACGGAATCCAAACTGATCCTTCTCGAGGTCGGCTTCTACAAGTTTTTCCATTCGCCTGTAGAGAATTCGTGATAGTATTTTGCAGCCATGACTTATTAAATTGATAGTCGCGTAATTTTCACACCTGTCAACACCTGCTTCCTTTGGGATTGGAATTATTATATTTTTCTTGAAGTCTGACGGTATTTCGCCTGTCTCATACATCTTGCTCACCAGATGTAGAGTTTTGTCAGGGCTGACTCTCCCAAGGTTATCAGTAGCTCTAATGGAATGTTGTTTGCTCCCACGGCCTTGTTTCGACTTAGGTCTTCAAGTGCTTTGTCAAATTCTTCGCGCAGTATCGTATCTCCCATCTCATCTTCATCTACGTCCTCTTCCATTTCCGTAATATTGCCCTCAAGTACAATGCTCTTGTATAGAACCTCTATATACTCCTTCCACCTTTCTGCTTTCCCCTTGTAATGTCCCCACAGAAAATACCCTCTACCACACACCAATTAATCATTGTCAATCAAACCATCCACATTCATTCACTTTGGAAAAGTATCTGATCTGATTTTCTCGTAACATATGCGGCGACAGCTCGACGACGCCAAAGTATTTTCTAGTGCGTTTATTCTTTGAAATAACAGAGATGCATATATGCATTCTCCATGGTTGTTAGAGTGGTAACGAGGACAGCTTCTGGAGTATCTGTTGAGGGATTGACGTGTTTCTGAGAGATACATATTCTGCTTTTCTTCTCGCTAAAGCGAGCCAATTAACATTTGTGCCGCTAGCGGTTTGTTTGAAGAGAAAGAGACTGTAAACGGAAAATAATTAAGACGTGGAATGACCGGAGGTCTGGACATGTAATTGAGATTGATTTAATACACAATTTCCTTCATAAATAAGGTTTGTGACTTTTTTGTTCTGGAGTGAATGAACGAATGAGTTTTTTCTGAATCATTTGATGATCACGTTGGCCCTGTAATTAGTGGGGAAGTTTCAGCTGTGTCGAAGAGAGCCTGCAATCACTGAGTCTGTGTTAAATCGTCCAAAAAGGCTTCGTGCACATCTGGAATTCGCAATCTTTCGTAAAAGGAACAAATTGTCCACACGATTGATTCTCCCGACTGAATGCAGTGTTTAACAGTAATAATAAATGTAAAGATCTCTTACAGCAAGCCAGCCGCTGATTACCAAGACGAAGGACTCCACCAAAGATTCTATTTGGTTGATTTCACGTAATGAAATATTATAATAAAAACTGTACATAGATAAAGGAGAGAAAGAGAGAGAGAGAGAGAGCGAATGAAAATAGAGATAATACTAATAATCCTCCATTAGTCTAACTTTTCGCCTGTCTTATCACGGATCAGCCAAGAAATGGGACACCCTTACTTTACTGTATAGATTTATGTGTAAAGGTGAAGGGATCTTAAAGGCAACAGATACACGTCTATACAGACAAGACATTACACTAAGTTAGCGGCTAGCTGCATTCATCATCTATTCTTACATGAAGAGACGGCAACTTATTATCCTTAACATTTTAAAAAATGTTAAAATGGCGACCGTGACAGGACACGTTTTTGGACGTTGCTAAAATAATTTTGTTCTCTGTTTCATGTGAACTACAACGAGCTAACCTAACTGACGCTTGGAAAAGAGAGGAAAGACTCGCAGGTGATATAATTAGATCTAAAAATAAAGCCTAGAGACAGGACACTGGGTGCAGATAAAAGGTCAGATCTATATTTATGTTATCAAAGCTTGCTAGTATAGTTGAAGTATACGCTTTTCTGATTAGTGTTATTTGATATTTGAACATTGATTAGTTATGTTCATGTTAGATGTAATTAGATTGACTTGTCCCAGTTGCATTTATCTGTATAAGTACATTAAGAAAGTAGACCAGAAGTACTCTTGCGTGAGTGGAGTTACATATAGTGACAGTAGAAGTGAGTTATATATAGTGACAGTAGAACATTTATATGGTTTTAACTAGGGCAATGTTTAGGATGAGTCAAGCAGAGCATAGCAGCACGCAACAGCCTTCAGCTGTTAGCACTGATAATAATGATGCAGTAAGAAGTGTTGTAGGACCGATCGCTACAGATAGCGCAATAGAACGCCCTGTAGACACGGCTGGAGGTGTAACAGCAAGTACGCAGCAGGGATTAGATCCATTGGTAATTATCATGAGACAGATGCAGATGATAACCGAGAGCATGAAAACCTTGAAAACCGACGTTAACGCGAAATTAGCCTCAGTTACTGAAGGGCAAAATGATTTGAATACGAAATTAGCCTCAGTTACTGAAGGGCAGGAAAATCTGAAAACCGACATTAACGCGAAATTAGCCTCAGTTACTGAAGGGCAAAATGATTTGAATATGAAATTAGTCCCAGTTACTGAAGGGCAGGAAAATCTGAAAACCGATATTAAAGCACAATTAGTGACAGTCACTCAAACTCAAGAAGAAATGAAATTAGTCCAGACTGAGATTAAGCAGCAGTTACAAGACAGTTTTTCCGAATTAGAGCAGCGGATAGAGGCGAGGACCAAGGAACTCAAAGATCAGGCCGAAGAGACGGAACGAAAATTAACTGCACAAATAGAATTGGTGAAAGCACAATGTGAGGAATCTACTCACCGTGTACGTGTCGAAATGAAGGAGTATGTGGCTATTAAGATAGATACTGTACGGGAACAAGTGGAAATGGTTCCACAGTTAGTATAAAAGCAAGACGCCATGTCATGTGCAATTGCGCAACTTCCTGAATTGGCACGTACACAGACTAACCTAAAGGAAAGCGTAGAACATCTGACAGAGCGACAAGACGTCATAGACCACCAAATTAACGTATTAACGGGTAAATTATCCGAAATCACATTAGAAAACAAAAGGCTAATGTGTGAAAACGTTGAGCAAAATGTTAAGGCAGCATTCCAGAGTTTATCTGGCAAACAGGAAGAGAATTTGTTTTCGAAAGGACTTGAGGAGATGCGACAGCAGTTAGGTGCTGATTAGGAGCATTGGAAACAAACGATAGAAGAGTCGATGCGCGCTTCACAACAAAGCTCAGAACAAATGAATACAGGGCAGCAGCAGAAGTTGGCAGCGACTATAGAGCCTGTTACTGGCCATTCGCACACAATACAGACTTGTACAAGTAATTCAAACATTAAATTGCCACAAGCTGGTTGTTCGCGTGAATTCTTATCTAACGGAGATTACGAAAGCCTTTGCCATGCCGAAGAAAAAATGATAAAGCATTTGAACATTGATTAGTTATATTCATGTTAGATGTAATTAGATTGACCCGTCCCAGTTGCATTTATCTGTATATGTACATAAGAAAGTAGACCAGAAGTACTCTTGCGTGAGCGGAGAATCAATTGATTTACGGCAACGACATAGACTTGGAGTCGTTGCTCACGACGTTAGACCATTCCATTCCAGATTTTTAACCCTGACAAAAGGGGGGTCCATCCAATTGTTTTTATTCGAAGTTTCAGAGGAGATACTGGGACAGACCTATGCCCTTGCCCGATATAATAAACATACTTAAGGCAAGACTACCAACTAGCATCCGGAATCAATTGATTTACGGCAACGACAAAGACTTGGAGTCGTTCCTCACGATGTTAGACCATTCCATTCCAGATTTTTAACCCTGACAAAAGGGGGGTCCATCCAATTGTTTTTATTCGAAGTTTCAGAGGAGTGCTACCCAGAAATTGGTCGGAGTGGCAGAAGATCAGTTTTGTTACAGGATATATACAAGGTTCGGGGGCGATCTGGACCTCGGACATAACTTCTGTTTGCCCGACATATGACGATTTTGAGAAGGCGTTTTTAGCAAAGTTCTGGTCAGAAGGGGCACAGGAACGCCTAAGGCAGGAGGTGCTCTACCCAGAGCCGTTCTCCTTTTCGAAAGGAAGCCTTAGAAAGTATTTCGAAAAATATATAAATAAAACGAGATACTGGGACAGACCTATGCCCTTGCCCGATATAATAAACATACTTAAGGCAAGACTACCAACTAGCATCCGGAATCAATTGATTTACGGCAACGACAAAGACTTGGAGTCGTTCCTCACGACGTTAGACCATATAGATATTATCGAAGAGAACAACCAGAAAGCTCTTAATAACAGATTACAATACAGAGAGATAGAACCTCCGCCAAACGGTAGGCAAGGTGGAAGTATGGGTTATACCAATGGCGATCAATCGACACTTAGAAGGAATGAACAGAGATCGTTAAATAATGGAGAAACCCCTCAAAATCTCAATAGTAATCCCGGCAATGGTCTTGCGAGGGGCTATTCAAGGATCAACAGGAACGGGAAAAGATACAATCCCGTGTGGGGGAACGAAAGAAATTTCAGACCCCAAGCCTGGAATAATAACGATAATAGAAAGTGGAATCAACCGGTAGGTATGAATTCAAATAGCCAACATCAGTGGGGACGGAAATCTGCGAATCAACCGGTAATTACCGAAGTGACGGATGATGTCAACCAGCAGACAAATCAAAATCCAACAAACTTGTAAGGACCCACTCGTGCCCCGGAGGAGCGGTCAACAATTGGTTGAGGGGCAACAGGATATGTGTACCCATGCTAACGTATAATGATGGACGATTACTGGCAGATGAACTGACTGAGGACTTAGAACCACAAGATGAGGATAAGGAACAGGTGGCAGTAGCCGAAGTGCAAGTCATTATGGAGACCGTACCTATGGTGGTGGTTTTAGACACAGCTGCAACCACAAATGTTATTTCGGAGGCACTATTCAACAGGATCAGAAATATAAGACGAGTACCAGTATTTCCAGTTCAAAATTGCAGAATAATAGGCGCCGTTGGGGCTCTATCGGCTAATGTAAAGGTGCAGTCACTACTTGGTGTGGAATTCGGAAATGTAGCAATATTAAGCACATTCCTTGTTGTGAAAAATTTGGTGCTAGATTGCATTATCGGAGTCGACAGCCTACGTCAATACGGATGCAGAATCGATTTTAAAACAGGAAAAATTTGGTTGAATGTTAATAAACAAGAAATTGAGTTGGAGTTGTTGAAAAAAAAAAAGCCTTACGAGAAAATATAATTGTGGGATCAGTGTGCAAGTAATCAGGACGGCCCAAAATTCGAAAGAGCACGTAATTAATGAGTTCCAAGTCAAAGAAGATTTCGGTCAATTAGTATTTGAAAAGTTAAATGAATCCGACTGCATTATCGAAGATCAGAAGAAGCAGCTCAATGAATTATTATTAATGTATGAAAACGTTTTTGATGAAAGGCCAGTTCATGACGTCCAGTCTTACAAATTTACTGTCTCTGATGGACACACGTCCAGATCATCCGCTCTCAAAACTCCGCCATCTCTCTGCCCACATCCACCACTGCTGGCGGCATATATAATGACTTTTGAACACTATTAAGGTAAATACATTGTTTCTTCTCTATCAAAATCTTTCATTTGATAACTATGCCTATCAGTAGTTAGTGACTTCAGTAGTTAGATTCTTTTATTTAGCTGGCAGTATTGGCGCTCGCTGGATTGCAGTAGTTCGAGTAATGATGATTTTTGTGAGGTAAGTGACTCATGAAAGTTATACGTTATTGTTAGTCACCGCCATTCTTTTGTAGGGATTATTAAAGTCAGATTGCGTTGCGCTAAAAATATCGTGTGTCAGTTTAGTGATGATCAGAATAAGCACAGTAATTCAATAATTTTTTTAAGGAGACGTTTCAATGACTCTACATCTTTTCGTTTGTCATCTAGCCAACCCTGCTTAGCCATTTTTCACTTCCTGGCGAACTCATTTTTGTGACGTGACTACGTAGGCTTTCCCGGCGTAATAAGTCTTGAAAGTCTTTTCGGGTTTGCTGCCGGATCCTAAAATCAACTTGACTCGATATTTCGGCGATCCAACTGTTCAGGGATTCCCTGAAGATGGCGAACAGTTGGATCGCCGAAATATCGAGTCAAGTTGATTTTAGGATCCGGCAGCAAACCCGAAAAGACTTTCAAGTCATTTTTGTGACGTTTGTATTCCATTTTGCCTGTTTCATTTACTGCATTTTTATATTTTCCCCTTTCATAAATTCAATTCAGTATCTCTTCTGTTACCTAAGGATTTCTACTAGCCCTCGTCTTTTTACCTACTCGATCCTCTGCAGCCTTCCCTATTTCATCTCTCAAAGCTACCCATTCTTCTTCTACTGTATTTCTTTCCCCCGTTCTTGTCAATTATTCTCTAATGCTCTGTGTGAAACTCTCTACAATCTTTGTTTCTTTCAGTTTATCCAGGTCCCATCTCCTATAATTCTCAACTTTTTGCTGTTTCTTCAGTTTTAATCTGCAACTGATAACCAATAGTTTGTGGTTAGAGTCCACATCTGCCCCTGGAAATGTCTCACAAATTAAAACCTGGTTCCTAAATCTCTGTCTTACCATTATATAATCTATCTGAAACCTTCCGGTGTCTCCAGGCCTCTTCCACGTATACAACCTTCTTTCATGATTCTTAAACCAGTTGTTAGCTATGATTAAGTTATGCTTAGTGCACAATTATACCAGGCTGCTTCCTCTTTCATTCCTTACCCCCAGTCCATGTTCATCAACTACTTTTCTTCTCTTCCTTTTCCTACTATCGAATTCCAGTCTCCCATGACTATTAAATTTTCGTCTCCCTTCGCTGTCTGAATAATTTCGTTTATCTCATCAAACATTTCTTCAATCTCTACGTCATCTGCGGAGATAGTTGGCATATAAACTTGTACTATTGTGATAGGTGTGGGCTTCGTGTCTAACGCGGCTACAATAATGCGCTCACTATGCTGTTCGCAGTAATTTACCCGCACTCCTATTTTTTATTCATTATTAAACCTACTCCTGCATTACCCCTATTTGATTTTGTAGGTATAGCCCTGTATTCGCCTGACCGGAAATCTCGTTCCTCCTGCCACCGAAATTCACTAATTCCCACTGTATCTAACTTTAACCTATTCATTTTCCATTTTAAATTTTCTAACCTATCTGCGCGATTAAGGGATCTGACATTCCACGCTCCGAACCGTAGAACGCCAGTTTTGTTTCTCCTGATAACGATGTCCTCCTAAGTAGTCTCCGCCAGGAGATCCAAATGGGGGACTATTTTACCTCCATAATATTTTACCCAGGAGGACGCCATCATCATTTAACCATACAGTAAAGCTGCAAGCACTCGGGAAAAATTACGGCTGTACTTTCCCCTTGTTTTCAGCCGTTCGCAGTACCAGCACAGCAAGGCCGTTTTGGTTAGTGTTTCAAGGCCAGATCAGTCAATCATCCAGACTGTTGCCCCTGCAGCTACTGCAAACGCTGCTGCCCCTCTTCAGGGACCACACGTTTGTCTCGCCTCTCAACAGGTACCTCTTCCGTTGTGGGTTGCCCCTACGAGACGGCTATATGTATCGCTGAGGCATGCACGATATATGATATACGAAAGGGAATTGTCACGGCATGTGCTTCGATAAGTGCAGAAGTGATAAAAGTGCCACTCAGTCCATAAGAAGATTGCAGCACTGCATTGATACCAATGGTCATCACTTCGAACACCTTCTGTAAATGGACGTTCATACCAGCTTTTTTTACCTTTGTTGACCTTCAAAGACGCACCATTGGATTCATCTCGATAGCCGCTATCAAAAAATAAATACCAAACTATATCATCACATTAAAAAAACAAAGTTGACCTTCATATCTCTCACATTATGGCCCCCATTGTCCATGCAAGATTTGTCCCACAAACGTTTCAGCTACTATCATACTTCCGGAGTTATTCTAGGTGGCAATGGTTAGTGACTCACTCTATATAGTATGCGCTCCAGTGCTACTAAAGAATGGTTCAAATGGCTCTGAGCACTATGGGACTTCTGAGGTCGTCAGTCTCCTAGAACTTAGAACTACTTAAACCTAACTAACCTAAGGACATCACACACATCCATGCCCGAGGCAGGATTCGAACCTGCGACAGTAGCGGTCGCGCGGTTCCAGACTGTAGCGCCTAGAACCGCTCGGTCACCTCGGCTGGCTCTAAACCCATACTTGTCAGGGTTTATCCGTGTAGTAGTCCATGATCTTGTAATCTCTCACATAATAGTTTTTCAAACATCTTGCAGAGAACATTCAAAAGAGAAATTCATCTGAATGACATGGGTATCATGGGATCCTTGTCTTCCATTTTACTAATCCTGTCCACTTCACCTGTCTTCCACGGTGCAGGGCGACAGACTCCCGTACTACAATTCACACAGGAACATATTTAATTGGTCACATAGAGCTTGTACACTCTAAGACACAAAGGGAGAGAGCGAGAGGGAGAGAAAAACGAAGAAACGACGCCCCATTAAGGGACTATCCGAACCGGACAAAAATTGGTGGATGAGAAGT
The DNA here is from genome assembly GCF_023864345.2 of Schistocerca serialis cubense. Lineage (NCBI taxonomy): Eukaryota > Metazoa > Arthropoda > Insecta > Orthoptera > Acrididae > Schistocerca > Schistocerca serialis. The sequence goes on from NC_064645.1 coordinate 424,212,187, forward strand.
ACATGTACAGAGAAATAAATATTTACTAGAATGAGATTTCCACTCTGCAGCGGAGTGTGCGCTGATATGAAACTTCCTGGCAGATTAAAACTGTGTGCCCGACCGAGACTCGAACTCGGGACCTTTGCCTTTCGCAGGCAAGTGCTCTGCCGTCTTTTTTTTTTTTTTTTTTTTTTTTTTTTTAATTTTCGCCCCGACGGAGACTCGAACCCAGGATCTCCTGCTTACATGGCAGACGCTCTATCCATCCTTTTTTTTTTTACGCTCTATCCATCTTTTTTTTTTTTTTTTTTTTTTTTTTTAGGAGAAACATAAACCTTTATTATTCACAAAATAAACATAGTACGTCCTGTCACATGATAACTGTTCTGTAAGGATCCTTGCTGCCGTCCTACCATGCAGCATGAAATAACAACAAAATCGAAGTGGGGCCACCTCCGGCACCCTAAAGAAAAGTATTTTGGATATGAAAACAAAATTTGAAATACATCCATTTGATAACTGTTCAAGCGCGAGTTTTTCGCAAGTCGCATACTCGCATAGTGTTCTTAGTCGATCACTTTAACTTGGTCGGTTTCACAAGACAGCACCGCCGCTCATCTTTGCGCACCCGGCACACCCCAGGTATATGGCGGGTCCGCAAAAACCGTTACTAGGAAATTGGCATACCAATCCTTGTACTTTTGTAGCCGTAATAGTTTTGTGTGTCCATCTTGCAAGTATTGCCAGTAATCCAGGACGTTCAGTAAGTTCGTACGTGTGTCTCTATAGATGTAATGGACCGTCATACCTGTGATCCACGCCACCGCGTTCGTCTTATGACGCGGAAAATACGTTTCCTCTGGAAAAAATACTATGTCAGAAGAGACTGCTGTATAGATAGTGAGCCGCATGAACGCTATTATCTTTCTTGCGAGAATCCAGACAGCCAATGCCTCGCCGCAGACCAGCCGATGGTCGTCCGTATCCAGCACGCCGCATTGCTGACACAAGGGCGAATCCGCCAAATGTATTGCGTACTTTTTATCATTTGTAGGGTATTTTCGGTTGACGACAAGGTACCATGTTGATCTGACTGATGTAGGTAGGTGGGGGTGGTGGACCGTGCGCCACACCACGTGCCAATTAACAGCTGGATGTTTGCGTTCCACCCTATTCCGGGCGATCTGTCGAAGGAGCAGATGGTACACGTCCTTCGATGTCGACTGTCGGGTCGTCGGTAAACGCTCTCGAACGTAACTGTGTTCCACGATGAACGTGCGCACATACGTTAAAGGGGGCGATATGTGGCCGACACTGACTGGAGGAAGATGCGATGTTGGTACGAGTTCTTCGATGATCGTCCCCGTAAGCGAGTGGTCCCTGTTGCGCCACCGTTTGAGCATAGTATTAATAAACATGGCACGCGCCTTCTCGTGCACGTTCACTAAACCAACGCCCCCCTCTCGCGCTGGGAGGGTAAGCGTGTTGTACTGTACCTTAAAGAGTTGTCCCAGGCACACATAGTACCCAAAAGCCGCCTGAATCCTCATAGCCATCGTACGCGTCAAGGGGAGAAGGTGTGTCAGGTGGCACATCATGGGCGCGAGATAAAGGTTGACGAGTAACACTCGCTGCAACATATCCATCGACCGTAGGGCGTTTAGTCGTACTGCCGTGCGGACTCTGAGTAACAATCTTCGGTAGTTGTCCGCAGCCGTTCCCGCTGTCTCTTTATGAAAGGTGATACCCAAACAGCGAAGGGTTTCCACCGCAGGTAAGGGTCCTTCCGTTCCTGGTTCTAGGCCACGCCCCACATGCATGAATTGTGATTTTCGGTAGTTGACCACACTTCCAGCTGCCATCCCATACGTCTGTAGCCAATCCAGTGCTGTTTGAGTCTCCCTCTCATTCCGTACGAGGAACACAATATCATCCGCATATGCCCTGCATTTGAATGATAAATGCCGTAGGGAGATCCCGGTAAGACGGCGGCGAAGGCCTGCGAGGCACGGTTCTAAGGCAATCGCATAAAGGAGGATCGACGAGGGGCAACCCTGTCTCACTGATCTTAAGATCTTAAAATACTAAGTTCTCCCTCCGTTGACCACCATCGCTGATCTGGCGCCGTGCAACAGCCGCATCACAGCATTGGTCAATAATGGCGAGACACCCATCCTGTTCATCACCGCCGCGAGGTACACATGATCCACGCGATCAAAAGCATGATCGAAATCTACAGCAACCATCGCCCCCCGGAGGCGGCATGCAGCCGCGAGGGCGACGACGTCACGATAGTATCCCAAGGCTGTGTGGATATTACTGATGCCGCCAAGACAAGTCTGATCGGCATGTATTCGATGCTCCAGCGACTTTTTGATACGACTTCCCAGGATGCGCATGAAGATCTTGTAGTCACTATTAAGGAGGGTCAAGGGGCGATAATCACAAGGCCGTTTGCCACCACGGGGCTTCGGTATCGGTATCATGAGTCCTTCCGTGAACTGAATGTGAACCGGTACTTCTTGCCGCAGAAGCTCATTAAACATACATAGCCACATCGGTGTCATAATGGTCACGAAGGCACGGTAAAATTCCAACGGGAATCCATCTAGACCTGGGGACTTGTTGCAAGCACCTCGTGTAATCGCTTCTTCCAGCTCTTCACACGTAATTTCGGATAACCCGTCTGCTTCCCCGTTCACAGTCGTCGCGTCAGGGATCTCTTCCAGGACGTTCCCCAGCTCCCTCTGACCCTCCCCGTTGCTCGCATAGAATCTGCTAAAATGATCCGTGAACGCCTGTGCTATGCCCCTTTGTGTTGTATAACGACGTCCATCGCCGAGATCGATCTCATGTATTAAATTCCTGCGTCTTCTTCGTCTTTCCTTTATCACGTAATGCATCGAGGGAACCTCGTTGGGCAGGAAATCCTGCGACCTCGCGCGTATCATCGTACCTGCCATCCTCTGCGTCGCAAGTTGTACCAGCTTCGCCTTAACTCGGTGGACGGCCGTCTGGCGTTCTGGTGTAGGTGGTTGAGCTAACAGTTCCCGGAGAGCCGTAAAGTAAAACTCAGTGGTCGTGCGCTGCCATTGAGAAACCTCCTTCCCATAACCTATTAACGTCCTCCGTAAAGCTGGCTTCGCGCACTCGATCCACCACTGCAGGATAGAACCGAAAGAATTTCGTCGACGGAGGCAGCCATGCCACGCGTCCGCCACCATGCGTCGGCATTCTGCATCTCGCAGGTGGGAGACGTTCATCTTCCAATTACCCCTCCGTCTCCACACCTGCTGTCTATCAAGGTTAACTGTACAAATATATGCCTCGTGGTCTGTAAACGCTGTCGGCCATATTTCTGCGTCCACCGTCGACACTGCTAACGCCCTTGAAACGTAGATTCGATCCAAACGGCCCGCGGAGTGGCTAGTAAAAAATGTATATCCTGGTTGGTTGCGATACTTCAGGTCCCATGTATCGACTAATTCCATCCCGTTGACCAGCTCCCTAAGTTCTTGGCTAGTAGTATAGTTAGGTTGTTGGTCCTTTCTGTCAAGCACACAATTAAAATCTCCGCCGAGTATGCAACCATCGTATCGTCCCTGGAACAACGGTGCAACCTCATGGGCGTAAAAATCTGCTCTGTCCCTTCTCTTATCCGAACCTGACGGTGCGTATATGTTGATCAAACGTATTCCTCCTATGGTCACGGCCGTACCACGGGCAGAAGGCAAATACTCTACTTCGTCTGCACGTATCCCTTCCTTTAATAGTATAGCTGTACCAACGCCTCTCTCGTCACACGGGGAACAGTAAATGTCGTAACCGTAAAAGTCCGAGGGGGGAAGTACCCGAACTTCTTGTAATAGTGCGATGTCTAAATCCGCAGCCTTTATCATGTCACTGAGCATCTTGATTTTCACCGGCGTCCCAATGCGATTGATGTTAACAGACCCTATCCGATAAGCTTGGTGCATGGCGGTCAACGTAGATAGGGTACCGTGCGGTCGCTAATTTTGCCGTACATAGGCTGCTGTCGGACTAACGTCCCCCGCCGTCCCCTCATATAGTCTGCCATTATTACGTGCACCCTGCCGGTCTTACACCGGGAGAGTGCGTGGGAGCAGTTCCTCCGGCATCATCTGTTCCCCAAGGGGGTGGCTCTTCTGACCAGTCCCCTAGTGTCCCATCGTTGTGGTGCGATGCAGGCGCCGTAGCCTCCTCAGTATCCTGTTGCCGTCTATCGAGCTCCTTCGCTGTGTCTGGAGCATCGTCAGCATTAGGTCGTGCCGCCGTCCCGCTGGCCACCGTTGCATCCACGCGAGGTAGTTCTTCTGTATCCATGGTCGTCTGTTCTGTACCCGTAAACTTCTCAGAATTATCTACTAGATCAGAGTGATCGTTCTCCACCGTGAGGCGGCGCTTCTTCCGGCGTTTTGGTGAGCGCTGTTTACGTTGCCGGGCCTCGGTATCAGAGGTCAGCATGGTCTCCAGTTGTTCGTGGGGGACGTCAGAATCGTGCGCCGTCGTATTTTCGACGTCTCCAAGTGCCTTATCTGAAGGGGCCTCAAGCGGAACCGAAGAGAGGGCGTCCTGTGACTGTTGCAGGCGGTCCAGCGCAACGTCGTCTTTCTGTGGCTCGCCACGATCCGCCGCTGTCTGTGTGTTCTGGTACGCGTCTGTCTCGCGGCCCACGTCATCGCGTAATGCGGCGACGTAAGTCATGGGGAGCACAGTCGGATGCGGCGTGAGGGGTGGATCATCCCGTGGCAGCTGTAATAACCGTCGTTGAGCACACTCAGAACGTATGTGTCCCTCCTTCCCACATCCAGAGCACGTCCTTGGTTGTCCGTCGTAAATGACAATCGCCCTACAACCGGCGATGTACAAGTATGACGGGACGTGTTTTCGGAGTTCGATCCGTATTTGTCTGACGCCATTGAGGACAGGATACGTCTTGAAGCTCGCCCATTTTTCAGCCACGTGGGATAGGACCGTTCCGTAAGGACGCAGGGCGTCTGTCACCAATTCTTCTGGCACTTCGAATGGAAGCTCAAAGACGCGGATCGTTCTGAGTCCCATGCCGGCGTGTTCAACTGTTACCGCTCCAACATTCCCGTCCGAATGACAGAAACGAAGTCCTTGTCTGTGTCGAAGTAGTAGTTCGTCACATGCCGCTTCATTTATAAGCTTGACATAAACCACGCTGCTGACTATAGATAAGTGGATTCCAACTAGAACGTCAGGTTCGATTTTCACCTCGTCCCGTAAATAACGTTCGATCTCGTAAGCCTTCGGTCGAGCATATTCGTTAACAAAACTAAATTTCAGTGTCGATTTGCGGAAGGACAAGGCCATGATTCGTTCTATGTATTACCGCGACACACCGCTACACACGTAACGTAAACACCTCTCGCGCAGACGTGCGGCAGGGACGTAAACACCGTCCGAACCGCTGCGCCGCCGAAGGCTGACTGTGTCTGAGCTACCGAAGGAGACGAGATACTGGCAGAAGTAAAGCTGTGAGTACCGGGCGTGAGTCGTGCTTCGGTGGCTCAGATGGTAGACCACTTGCCCGCAAAAGGCAAAGGTCCCGAGTTCGAGTCTCGGTCGGGCACACAGTTTTAATCTGCCAGGAAGTTTCAAATATTTACTAATTCAGAAAAAGTGTATGATTTATTCAAGAGAAAGACCTTCACAAACTGAGAAAGACAATAAGGCGTTGGTCCACCTCTGGCTCTTAAGCAAGACGCCTCTGACATCGGTGGACAATGTTTTTGGATGCTCTCCTGAGAGTTATCATTCCAAAATCTGTCTAGATGGCGCGTTAGATCACCGAAGTTTCTAGATGGTTGAAGGGCCCTGCCCATAGTACTCCAGACGTTCTCGACTGGGGAGAAATCAGGCAACCTTGCCGGTCAAAGTAGGTTTTGGCAAGGATGAAGGGAAGCAGCAGAAACCTTTGCTGTGTGCGAGTGAGCATTCTCTTGTTGAAATGTAAGTTCAGTATGGCTTGACATAAGGGGCAACAAAACGGGACGTAGAATGTGGTCGGCGTACCGCTGGGCTGTAAGGGTGCCGCGGATGACGACCACCGCCGGCCGGGGTGGCTGAGCGGTTCTAGGCGCTACAGTCTGGAACCGCGCGGTCGCTACGGTCGCAGGTTCGAATCCTGCCTCGGGCATGAATGTGTGTGATGTCCTTAGGTTAGTTAGGTTTAAGTAGTTCTAAGTTCTAGGGGACTGACGACCTCAGAAGTTAAGTCCCATAGTGCTCAGAGCCATTTGAACCATTTTGATGACGACCACCACTCCTGGTCGTCGGAACGTACAGCGCGCGTCACTCAGGCTGGTATTCCAACGCTGCCTGCGGCGTCTCCAGGAAAGTCTATGTCAATTGGAGCTCATTTCGGAACGGGACTCATCACTGACGACAGCTCTACTCCAGCCAATGAGATTTCAGACCGAAGACGTCTCTGGAGACACCCTGGACAGCGGTGGGATATCAACCCGTCTGTCACCCCCAAAACGGCCCAACAACCTGGAGTGATGATCTAGTGAGCACGCAGTATAGAGCGAGAGTTTCTACATTTGTCCTCGTACTTGGAAAATACCACTTCGGCCAGCATGGTCACCGGATCTCCCACCAGCTGAGCATTATGGGCAAGTTGCTACAACTAGCTCGGGGTTTTGACGATTGAGCGCGCTAACTGGAAAGAATTTGGCACGATATCTCACAAGAACACACCCACCAGTTCTATCAATCAGTACTAAGACGAATAACAGCTTGCATTATGGCCAGAGATGGACCAAAGCATCATTGATACGTACGTTTTGTGAAGCTCTTTTAGCTGAATAGGTCATACTGTTTTTCTGTAATTTCAAGAGAGTATAACTTCGGTTGGGGTCCTATTTGGTCTTGGAATTTTTTTCTTTTTCGTAACTACGCTGATCATCTATCTGGCCTTCTTCTCCGTCGCCAGCATGCAGTGTTTCCATTACCCGGGCAGCTGACTGTTCCTAGCTTTCTGTTACCGTCCCATCATTCCTTTCGAGCGTGGGTAAGGCTGTTGGTTATTTTATTTACGCGCTGACTGTTTTATATGGTATACCGCAGGGATCGGTTTCTAATCTAGCTTCCACGAATTGCTTCTTTTGTTACATTTTTGTTTTCCAGACTTCATCCTTAAAACGTTGTTTAACATACATGTATCTATGCAGTCTTCGGACTCTTTCTTCTTGAATAATGCAGCTCTGGTGTAGCATCTTCACTCTACATCTAAATCATACCCCGCAAGCCACCTGATGGTGTGTGGCGGAGGGTACCTTGAGTACCTTTATCGGTTCTCCCTTCTATTCCAGTCTCGTATTGTTCGTGGAAAGAAAGATTGTCAGTATGCCCCTGTGTGGGCTCTAATCTCTCTGATTTTATCCTCATGGTCTCTTCGCGAGATATAAGTAGGAGGGAGCAATATACTGCTTGACTCCTCTGTGTAGGTATGCTCTCGAAATTTCAACAAAACACCGTACCAAGCTACTGAGCGTCTCTCTTGCAGAGTCTGCCACGGGAGTTTATTTATCATCCCCGTAACGCTTTCACGATTGCTAAATGATCCTGTAACGAAGCGCGCTCCTCTCCGTTGGATCTTCTGTATCTCTTCTATCAACCCTATCTGGTACGGATCCCACACCAGTGAGCAGTATTCAAGCAGTGGGCGAACAAGTGTACTGTAACCTACTTCGTTTGTTTTCGTCCTGCATTTCCTTAGGATTCTTCCAATGAATCTCATATCTGCCATCTGCTTTACCGACGATTACCTCATATGGTCATTCCATTTTAAATCGCTCCTAATGTCTACTCCCAGATAATTTATGGAATTAAATGTTTCCAGTTGCGGACCTGCTATATTGTAGCTAAATGTTAGAGGATCTTTCTTTCTGTGTATTCTCAGCACATTACGCTTGTCTACATTGAGATTCGATAGCCATTCTCTGTACCATACGTCTATTTGTTGCAGATCCTCCTGCATTTCAGTACAATTTTCCATTGTTACAACCTCCCGATATACTACAGCATCATCCGCAAAAAGCCTCAGTGACCTTCCGATGTTATCCACGAGGTCATTTATATTATTGTGAACAGCAACGGTCATACGACACTCCCCTGCGGCACACCTGAAATCACTCTTTCTTCGGAAGACTTCTCTCCATTGAGAATGACATGCTGCGTTCTGTTATCTAGGAGCTCTTCAATCCAATCATACAATTGATCTAATAGTCCATGTGCTCTCACTTTGTTCATTAAACGACTGTGTGAAACTGTATCAGACGCCTTGCGTAAGTCAAGAAACACGGCATCTACCTGGGAATCCGTGTCTATGGCCCTCTGAGTCTCGTGGACGAATAGCGCGAGCTGGGTTTAACACGATCGTCTTTTTCGAAACCCATGCTGATTCCTACAGAGTAGATTTCTAGTCTCCAGCAAAGTGACTATACTCGAACATAATACATGTTCCAAAATTCTACAACTGATCGACGTTAGAGACATAGGTCTATAGTTCTGCACACCTGTTCGACGTCCCTTCTTGAAAACGGGGATGACCTGTGCCCTTTTCCAATATTTTGGATCGCTACGCTCTTCTAAATATCTACGGTACACCGCTGCAAGAAGGGGGGCAAGTTCCTTCGCGTACTCTGTGTAAAATCGAACTGGTGTCACATCAGGTCCAGCGGCCTTTTCTCTTTTGAGCGATTTTAATTGTTTTTCTATCCCTGTTTCATCTATTTCGGTATCTACCATTTTGTCATCTGTGAGACAGTCTAGAGAAGGAACTACAGTGCAGTCTTCCTCTGTGAAACAGCTTTGGAAAAAGACATTTAGTAATTCGGCCTTTAGTCTGTCATCCTCTGTTTCAGTACCATTTTCGTCACAGACTGTCTGGACATTTTGTTTTTGATCCACCTACCGCTTTGACATTAGACCAAAATTTCTTACGATTTTCTGCCAAGTCAGTAGATAGAACTTTACTTTCGAATTCGTTGAACGCTTCTCGCATAGCCCTCCTCACACTACATTTTGCTTCTTGTAATTTTTGTTTGTCTGCAAGGCTTTGGCTATGTTTATGTTTGCTGCGGAGTTCCCTTTGCTTCCGTAGCAGTTTTCTAACTCGGTTGTTGTACCACGGTGGCTCTTTTCCATCTCTTACGATCTTGTTTGGCACATACTCATCTAATGGGTATTGTACGATGGTTTTGAACTTTGTCCACTGATCCTCAACACTATCTGTACTTGAGATAAAACTTTTGTGTTGAGCCGTCAAGTACTCCGAAATCTGCTTTTTGTCACTCTTGCTACACAGAATAATCTTCCAACCCTTTTTAATATTTCTATTTACGGCTGAAATCAACGATGCTGTAACCGCTTTATGATCGCTGATTCCCTGTTCTGTGTTAACTGTTTCAAATAGTTCGGGGCTGTTTGTCACCAGAAGGTCTAATATGTTATCGCCACGGGTCGGTTCTCAGTTTAACTGTTCAAGGTAGTTTTCAGATAAAGCACTTAAAAAAATTTCACTGAATTCTTTGTCCCTGCCACCCGTTATAAGCGTTTGAGTCTCCCAGTCTATATCTGGTAAATTAAAATCTCCACTCAAAACTATAACATGGTCGGGAAATCTACTCGAAATATTTTCATATCTTAATTTCTGCAGCGCCTTAGTCCAGGTGCAAGTTATTCTCCTAGAGTGACCTCTTGTGATGTCTCCATTGTTATATGTATCGCCACTGTCATGGCTTGTGCTTTAACATCTTCATCATCACCCAGCGATGTACTTCCTGGACACTGGAAGACATTTCTCAGCTCTTCCCAACTAGCCTCCTTGTATGTATGTGTGTATGTATGTATGTATTAAACAGGGGAGCTAGAAACGACGGAGAGGCTTCGTCTCGCCGTAGCCCTCAGTGGTTCACAACCCCACAGCAGTCCACCCACCCCACCGCCGCCCCAAACCGAACCCAGGGTTGTTGTGCGATTCGACCCTAGACGTGGTAGAATAATTATGATGTACGCGTACGTGGTAACGGTGTTTGCGCAGCAATCGCCGAAATAGTGTAACTGAGGCGGAATAAGAGGAAATGTTAGCCTCCTTGGTGTTTTACTCAGGCCTTTCTGTGGCGCCTTGGATTTCCGTTCAAATAAAGGTATAGTGTGTGATACAGTGATCAATCGATGTCATTCCTTTCTCGACCTTTCAGTCTTTAACACGGCGCACTGCTGTCGCATGTGCTAGAGTGACATCTACATTTGATGTTGCTCCGACGCTTCTTCATAAGCTCACGGACTGCGAGGTGTATTCAATACCTGTAGGTTGAGTTTAATAATGACTTTTTCTAGTTGTCTCCCATGGTCATCAATGAGACGGCTTTGCCACAATACTGACTTCGCATTTGCATCTGTGGAGTACACAAGACACTTAATTCATCCTAGGTGACTAAAATCCTCGTGGATCTCATCACTGAACTGAAAATACATGGAAACCAGGCTGCAACTCTCTTTTCAGGTTAATATTTGCAAACAGATAACGAGTTTTAAACAATATTGTGGTATTTTTCTACTTATATGGATGCGTGGTGTGTGTTCTTTCGGACATGTCCGAGAGAATAGACACCACGCACTCATATAATTGATACACCTAGCTGCGCAAAGGATCTACCTTCTTCAGTGCGGATGCACAAATATGTCCTACCTCCTGCAGATATCTCGGATTAGCGAACAGTGAGTATAATGGACAGGGACTCGGTGAGAATGTGGATCGCCCGTAAGGCGTGACGAGATAGTCTGCACAGTTGCGCTAACGTTGTGTCCCGCATGGTGCAGTGGTGAACACACCTGGCTGGTAAGCAGGAGAGCCCGGTTTCGAATCCTAGTCCGGTACACATTTACGCTCGTCGGACCTAATTCCGCGTAATGTCCCGCTGCAGCTGACAGCAGTGATCCCCTTCAATTTACATACATAGATTTTGTCACTATTACTGCTTTCTGAAATACTGTTATTTCTGCCATAGAACGATACCGTCGTGTGATTATCTGGGCAGTTATTGGCATAATGGGGACCTTTCCTGCCTTAGTGTACGGGTCTTGGAAGCACGATACATCTAACTACAACTCTTCTGCCACTCTTCTAGTCTCATGCAATATGCCGGCACTTTTTATGGCATTAAACTGCCTTATTTTTATCTCCATCATGGATGACGAGTACATATTCTCTCTGCAATCCCACACTATACGAGCATGCGTCATCACGAAGTGCTTGTGTAATGTATCTAAGGAGAATGATTCATTTCTCCTGGCAGAAACCTGTTTCAGTAACTTCTCCAGTTTTTTTTTCATTTTTGTTGGCAGATTGCTCACTTCGAGATGGATTCTTTTTACGTAAACCGGTACAGGAAAAGTAACATACTCTCCTTCTTGATGCATTTCCTTACTAGAAAACGTTTTGAGGAAGAGTTATGGAAAACGAAAATGGAATGACCAGATGTCTTAATGCCCTTCCAGTCCAGCGAGTTGCATCACAGTTTCTATGCTTTCATTAACCAGTCGCGTGTCTTCAGCGGTCTGTGTTCCGTTACTTACCTCTCCGTACTAGGTGTTTGTTCAATGATTTTATCTTGGAACTCATCCATTTAGTCCGTGTTTGCATAGAAAAACAGTAATATCAGAAAATTGAGTGTCCCTTGAATCAAAATACCTTGTTATTCGTTTATTTCTTTATTCTCCCAAACTAGTTTCGGAGACAAATATCACCATCATCAGTGGGGTTTTTTAAATCTAAAACATGCAGAAAATAGCATGGTTATACAAACACAGTAGCACATTATTACGTTTTTACTATTTGTTTTTTGAAATATAGTTTTCTATGGATACTTACATACTACCTTATTTATTGTATGTTACAGCAAGTTTTAAGCAATTATTGTCGCTGTTTGCGACATATTTTCTGCTCGTTTTTTTTCTGTTGCCGTTTTTTACTTAGCGAACATCACTACCACAACCCCAAGTATACAGGGTGAGTCACCTAACATTACCGCTGGATATATTTCGTAAACCACATCAAATACCGACGAATCGATTCCACAGACCGAACATGAGGAGAGGAACTAGTGTAATTGGTTACTACAAACCATAAAAAAATGCACGGAAGTATGTTTTTTAACACAAACCTACGTTTTTTTAAATGGAACCCCGTTAGTTTTGTTAGCACATCTGAACATATAAACAAATATGTAATCAGTGCCGCTTGTTGCATTGTAAAATGTTAATTACATCCGGAGATATTGTAACCTAAAGTTGACGCTTGAGTACCTGAGTACTACTCCTCCGCTGTTCGATCGTGTGTATCGGAGAGCACCGAATTACGTAGGGATCCAAAGGGAACGGTGATGGACCTTAGGTACAGAAGAGACTGGAACAGCACATTACGTCCACATGCTAACACCTTTTTATTGGTCTTTTTCACTGACGCACATGTATATTACCATGAGGGGTGAGGTACACGTACACACGTGGTTTCCGTTTTCAATTACGGAGTGGAATAGAGTGTGTCCCGACATGTCTGGCCAATAGATGTTCAATGTGGTGGCCATAATTTGCTGCACACAATTGCAATCTCTGGCGTAATGTATGTCGTACACGCCACAGTACATCTGGCTTAATGTCGCCGCAGGCTGCCACAATACGTTGTTTCATATCCTCTGGGGTTGTAGGCACATCACGGTACACATTCTCCTTTAACGTACCCCACAGAAAGAAGTCCAGAGGTGTAAGATCAGGAGAACGGGCTGGCCAATTTATGCGTCCTCCACGTCCTATGAAACGCCCGTCGAACATCCTGTCAAGGGTCAGCCTAGTATTAATTGCGGAATGTGCAGGTGCACCATCATGCTGATACCACATCCGTCGACGCGTTTCCAGTGGGACATTTTCGAGCAACGTTGACAGATCATTCTGTAGAAACGCGATGTATGTTGCAGCTGTTTGGGCCCCTGCAATGAAATGAGGACAATGTTTCAAGCGTCAACTTTAGGTTACAATATCTCCGGATGTAACTAACATTTTACAATGCAACAAACGGCACTGATTACGTATTTGTTTATATGTTCAGATGTGCTAACGAAACTAACGTGGTTCCATTAAAAAAAGTAGGTTTATGTTAAAAAACTTTCTTCCGTGCATTTTTGTGTGGTTTGTATTAAACAATTACACTAGCCCCTCTCCTCACGTTCGGTCTGTGGAATCGGTTCGTCAGTATTTGTTGTGGTTTACTAAATATATCCAGCGGTAACGTTAGGTGACTCACCCTGTATATTGCTGACATACGAAGTTCACCTTTTAGTATTTCGTTTACTAACAGCCGCTCACATGGTTGCAGATGACATGATGTTCGCTAAAAACGGCAACAGAAATAAAGCGCACAGAAAAAATCACGCAAACAGCTACAATAATTGCTTAAAACATGCTGTAACATACAATAAGTAAGGTAGTATGAAAGTATCCATAGAAAACTATATTTCAAAAAACGAATAGTAAAAATGTAGTAATGTGCTACTGTGTTTGTATAACCATGCTATTTTCTGCATGTTTTAGATTTAAAACACCCCACTGATAATGGTGATATTTGTCGCCGAATAAGAAGCTGTTTTGCATCAAGGCGGACTCAGTTTTCTGATATTACTGTTTTTAGGTGTTTGTTTGCTGTATTAATTGGCTCTGAGTCTCGTACTGGTTTTTGTTGCACATCCATACCCTACATTGGCGAATCTTCCTTTACTTCTGTAGGCAGCGCAGTATTGTGGTCAGGTTCTGATTCTGTCTCATTCTACATACAACTATCCAGTTTCTGTCACTAAAACGATCGCCTGTATCGTATGTGAATCCTACATCAATCTGTGATCTAGTCTCTGTGTTATACCACATAGTTCGGAATTTTCGACAAAAATGTCTTTCGTACTTTTTCGTTGGTGCTTGAATCTCTACTTCGGTCTGTGTCGCATATTCTTTTCCACGGTTCTTACTGCCCAATTTCTGGGAGAAATTTCTCGCTCTTTATACGTGCCTTCTCCTCCTCGATAGTGGTTGATGTTTCTCACATATGCGGCACTTGATGGTGATATTACTGCTTCTTAGTGTTAAGAGACGCCTACCCATAGATCGCGCTTAAAATCTGCCTTGTTAGGATGGTTTCATACGTGTTACATTCATCTCTGTCTCTGTGCACTTTTTGCACCTATACTTATATGCCAGACATGCTGCCACTTGTTTGATTTTATTGCAGTCTTTTCTGGCATGGCCTTATTCCCTACAATGTTCACAAATTACTACTTGTTTATCACAATGTTTTGCCAGACGAACAAGATATTGGCTTTGAAAGCACCGCCTCACGACAAGATAGTCTGTCACTGAAACGGAACGAAAATCCGGATATAGTTTTTGCCGCTTCGTGTGAGCATTTTTAACCTCAGAGCACACTTCAACAACATAACAGCTCACTTTTTTTCCCATTGGTCCTGTCCGCCTTTGAAGATTCCTTGGTCAGTTCATCTTTAAGACTCTACGAATATTTTCTTCTTTACTGTCTTTACGTCTACGTCCTCTGGTGTGTCGCACAGTATCATTTAACGCCTCTTTTTCTTAGGCTGTTCACAAATCAGAGTCTCTTGCATCTCTTTGTCGTTGATTATCTTTCTCGCGACACTTTGTCCAGTGATTTCCAGGGTAGATTATTGGTTTGCTTGTTCTTCCTTATACAAATTTTCGTTTTGATGAAGTTTATTAAAGTCGTTAGTTTTACTTGCAGTACCTTTGCCTCTTTATTTGTTTTTCACTTTATGAACGAAGTATTTTGTTGCACTGTTTAGGCTGTTGCGATTGCAGGTGCACGAGCGTTTGGATTGTATCTCTACTGAGTGGCATCATCAGCATCGCACTTGCATATGTTTTCTCTGTTTTTTTGTGAATTTTCTCTTAAGTTTATATTACATTTTAACAAATTCTTTTTTTGTCAGAAATGTTTTTAGTGGGAATCTAAAGCATGCAAATATGCATACCAGCAGTTGCTCGGTCTGTGTCAGGTGGAACCTCGGACTTCGGAAGGTTGTGCCCATGCCCTCTGATGTCACAAACCAAGATGGCAGTAAGACATATCCCCTCCTAGAATCAAAGCCTGGTATTTTGTCTATTATTAAAAACATAAGCACACAACGTTTATACCATGAACTTACTGGTCAAGCAGCACTTTTGAATGTACATAGTCCGATTTCTGCACAGTAATGTAGCGGCAGCTGCCGAACCGAGAGGACGCGCAGCAGTGAAGCCAGCAGCATCAGTTGTCTGATAAACAGTAAATTAATTTGGTATTTTTTTTTCACGTCCTGCTGTAAACAAGTGAACTCTACGTGTGTGTTTTACTGTGTAGACTAGTGGATGGAAAATTAATCGTAGTTTCTTTTTGCGTAAGTCCTGTGAATGTTCTCGTGTAGGGCGGCTCGCTAGTGTAAATTTTCCCATCGCCAGAAACTCCGTCACACGACGAAGTTTTAATTTTGTGCTAGTAGACAGCATGAAGTTTAGATCAGTGCATTCTAATTTGAATATGCTCGTCACTGGGAGCTCCAGTGTTAAGCGGGTGATGGAGCCACTCAGGGATTTAGCAGGTAAGGCGGGAAGGAATTCCAGTGTGCATTCGGTAAGTTTGCCAGGAGGTCTCATCCGTGATGTAGAGGAGGCCCTGCCGGCGGCTATCGAGAGCACTGGGTGCAACTGGCTGCATGTAGTGGCACATGCCGGCACGAATAACGCTTGCCACTTGGGTTCTGAGGCCGTCCTCAGCTCCTTTCCGTGGCTGGCTGATTTGGTCTAGGCAACTAGCAACGCAAGCTAGTTAAGCTGTCTATTTGTAGCATCGTACCCAGGGTTGATCGCGGTCCTCTGGTTTGGAGCAGAGTGGAATATCGAAACTAGAGGCTCAGACGACTGCGACGATATCAGATGCGAATTTCGCGATCTCCGCTATCGCGTGCAGAATTGTAGGGTTCCCCTTAATATGTCAGGCTCTACTGGGGTAGCGAAGTACGTGTGGCGTGCAATTTTTTTTTATTTTTAGTTTAGAGAATCCCTCCCTTGGGATAAAAGATAATTTGCCTCTTAAATCAACCACAATGACCTCAGAGAATTTTGTTCCTCACAGATCAGAGATAGAAAATATTAATATGATTTTAGTAAAGTGCAGGAGCATCCAAGGAAAGATCCCACAAATAGTATCGCTTACTGAAGGTTATAATGCGCAGATCGTATTGGAAACAGAAAACTGGTTGAAACCTGACTCAGTGACAATGAAATCTTCAGATTGTTATGTTTATGCTAGTCCTAAGTTAGTCGCATATGGTGGTCGCGGATTTATTGCAGTAAAAAAAATCGATAAAATCTAGCGACGTCTTCACGGATTCCGAATGTGAATTAATATGGATGAAATTGAGTATCAAAGAACTGCCAAAAATGATGACTGAATGCCTGGGTCAGGATCTGTAGTTGTAGAGCGCTTCAGACTGAACTTGCAGAATATCACTACTAATTTTCCTGATCATGCCATTGTAATGGGGGGTGACTTCAACTTTCCAGGTATAGATTGGGAGTGTTATGCCATCAAAACTGGTGGCAGAGACAGGGAATCGTGTGGCATTGTTCTAGATGTCCGAAAATTACCTTGACCAGATAGTTAGAGAACCAACTCGTGAGGGTAGCGTCTTAGATTTCTGGCAACAAGCAGACCTGAACTTATCGAATCAGTTAACGTAGACGAAGGTATCAGTGATCATAAGGCAGTGACAGCGCCTATGACGACGTATCCTATAAGTAATGTTACGAAGCGTAGGAAGATATATTTGCTCAGCAAGGGTGGCAGGATACAAATTTCAGAATATCTCAGCAATCAGCATCAAATATTCGGTGATGAAACGAAGATGTGGAGAACAAATGGAAAAAATTCAAAAGCACCGTTTAATATGCCCTAAAAAAATATGTTCAAAGTAAGGTTTTAAGGGATGGGGAAGATCCATCATGGTTTAAATTCCGTGTTAGAAAAGCGCTACGTAAACAAAAAGCACTTCATCTCAGAATCAAGAGAAGTAAAAATCTAGTTGAGAAAGAAAAGCTGAACGATGCGAAAATGGGCGTAGACCTAAGGATAGCAATGAGAGAATCGTTCAATGATTTTGAAAGTAAGACGTTGTCAGCCGACCTGAGTAAAAACCCTTAGAGATTTTGCTCGTATGTATAATCAGTAAGTGGATCAAATTCATCTATTCATTCTCTCAGCGACCAGACCGGCACCGAAACGGAAGATAACAGAGAGAAGGCCGAAATATTGAATTCGATCTTCCGAAGTTGTTGCACCGTGGAAGATCGTAACACTGTCCGCCTTTTAATCGTCGTACGAGCAAGGAAGTGGTGGAGATTGAGATAACCGATCGCGGATCTGAAAATCAGTTACAATCGCTTAAAAGCGGAATGGTTTTAGGACCTGATGAGATACCTATAAGATCCTATAAAGGTTGTGCGAAACAACTTGCTCCGCTTCTAGAAGTAGATTATCGTAGATCGCTTGAGCAACGAAAGGTAACTAACGACTGGAAAAAAATCGTCGTACGAACGTCGAAACGGCAAATACTGAGATAACCGATCGCGAAATTGAAAAGAGGTTACAATCGCTTAATAGTGGAAAGTCGTCAGGACTAGATGAAATACCTGTAAGATTCTACAAAGATTATGCGAAAGAACTTGCTCCCTTTGTAGCAATAGTTTATCGTAGATCGCTTGAGCATCGAAGCATACTTAGTGACTGGGAGAAAGCGCAGGTCATTCCTTTTTTTAAGAAGGGCTGTAGGACAGATCCGCAAAATTACAGACCTCTATCGTTGACGTCA
Organism: Schistocerca serialis cubense; assembly: GCF_023864345.2. Lineage (NCBI taxonomy): Eukaryota > Metazoa > Arthropoda > Insecta > Orthoptera > Acrididae > Schistocerca > Schistocerca serialis. The sequence continues at coordinate 424,230,144 of NC_064645.1, forward strand.
ATCCGTTCTAGAATTAGGGAACATGTTTTACGTTCAAAAATTATGACGTCTTTTGAGAACGAGAAACTTCTCTATAAAAATTAACATGGTTTCCGCAAACAGAGATCCTGCTAAACTCAGCTCGCTCTCTTCCTCCATGAGATCCACAGCGCAGTGGACAAAGGCGCTCAGGTTGGTGCCGTGCTCCCAGATTTCAGCAAGGCATTTGACACCGTCCCGCATTGCCGTTTAATGAAAAAATACGACCTTTCCGAGTATCAGGGCAGACTTCCGATTGGATTCAAGAGTTTCCTGCAGATAGAATTCAACACGTCGCTCTTAACGGAACTAAGTCAACAGATGTACAGGTAATATCCGGAGTACCACAGGAAAATGTGATAGGACCGTTGCTGTTTACAATATATATAAACGATCTAGTAGAAACCGTCGGATGCTCTTTAAGGCTGTTCACAGATGATGCAGTTGTCTATACCAAAGTAGCAACGCCAGAAGATAGTAAGAATTTGCAGAAAGACCCGAAGAGAATTGATGAATGGTGCAGGCTCTGGCAATTGACCGTGAACGTAAATGAATATAACATATTGCGCATACATAGGAAAAGAAATCCACTACTGTACAGCTACACCATTGATGACAAACAGCTGGAGACTGCATCTGCCGTAAAATATCTAGGCGTAACTACGCAGAGCGACCTTAAGTGGAATGACCATATAAAATAGACAGTGGGAAAAGCAGACACCAGACTCAGATTCATCGGAAGAATCTTAAGGAAATGTAACTCATCCACGAAAGAAGTGGCTAATAAGGCGTGAGTATTGTTCACCTATCTGGGATCCCTATCAGGTAGGACTGATAGAGGAGATAGAGAAGATCCAACAAAGAGCGTCGCGTTTCGTCACGGGATCGTTTAGCATGCGAGTGACGGTTGCGGAGATGCTAAAAAAATTCCACTGGCAGATATTACAAGAGAGGCGTTGTGCATCACGGAGAGATTTGCTATTGATATTTCGGGGCAGCACTTTTCAAGAGGAATCGGACAACATATTACTCCCCCCCCCCCCCCCCGCCCCCATCACATACATCTCGCTTTTTGACCACGAGGAGAAAATTTAAGAAATTAAGGCCAGTACAGAGGCAAGTGTAACTGGGTTGGAGGGATCAGACAGTGATACCCAAAGTACCCTCCGCCTCACACTATTAGGTGGCTTCCGGAGTATGATGTAGATGTAGATGTAGATGTACCAGATGTGAGGCGTACTGGACCCTTAAGTATTTCCACATGTAAACTTTTCCGTGTAACTTGTCAAGTGTTACAATTTAATTCCACATCTAAAATGTCCGCAACAGCGCTTCAGTAATACAAAAAAGTAGCGTTTATGTCAGGTGTCGCAATGTTATTTTCTCATTTAAAATGGTCAGAGGATATCCTAGTTTATGAACAAAAACAACGTTTGAGAAAGGCTGCTGCATTTACCTATCAGAACTGTGGTGCCAAGGCTCTATAACGAATTTACAGGCCGCATTTCCTTTAATCAGTAGCTGAATAATACCGATATGTAATTTTAACGCTCCAAAATATGCGATGCAAAATCACAATATAGCAAAAGAAAAACGAACTGTGCAACAATCATTATTTTAGGAAGGAAATAAAGTATTTTGACGAGATCTTTATCGCCTTGTTATATTAAACTTCATATTTCACACTGTGCTAGCAAACCTTCAATGTGTAAATATGGTAACAATGGTGGAACAAGGTTCCACATACAAAAATGAAACTTCGATATCTCTTTGTCGTACAGATCTCAAATGAGAGAATTGAATCTTTGTACCTCTCCAGTATGTATGAGGCATGCTGTGTGAATGTGTTGGACTTAGGAAGGTGAAGGGTTGTTTAAAAGTGTTGTCAGAAGATGTTGTAGGCTTCTTAAAGGAGAAGCTAGGGAATATAAACACAGGGATTGCTTGAGGCACTTCGGAAAGATTGGTTCTGAGGAGTGTAGTGGGCGAAGTTTAGCCTTCAGCCAACAGGAACCTGGCAGTTCGAACAACGGCCAGGATGGTCGATCGGTAGCGTGGAGCGTAGACTGGTAGCCAGCACGTGCTGAGGAGACGACGCAGTGCGAAGGCGTTCCGCCTGGAAGGTGGTGGGATGTAGAATGCAGTATATCAATGAGTTCGCGTACCAACCTCCCCTCTTCGGCTCGTCTCATGAGCGTACTAGAAAATTATGTGCTCAGGTATCTCTGCGGGTAGCTTCCCAGCTCTGTGCGGTCGCGCTTTTACATTAATTTATGTAGTAGCAGCATTTCGCATAGTGCTTCGCGGTGTGCTTCAGCGTGGCGATCATGGAAGGGTTGTGCCGTGGTGTGTGCTAATGAATTCCCTTCAGCCTTCCTACAGTGTGACCATTGATCGGCTTATAATACAAGACCAATTAGATACTTCAATACGTCAGATGGCTCAAATGGCTCTGAGCACTATGGGACTTAACATTTGAGGTAATCAGTCCCCTAGACTTAGAACTACTTAAACCTAACTAACCTAAGTACATCACACACATCCATGCCCGAGGCAGGATGTGAACCTGCTGCGACCGTAGCAGCAGCGCGGTTCCGGACTGTAGAGCGGAGAACTGCTCGACTACAACGGCCAGCCTTCAATACTTGTCAGCACCCATAATAGTAGTGACCACTGATTCCAAACTATGTTCAGTTATAGACAATTACCCCTCTCGTCTTCCACAGCTAAAATCCATAATTTTAAGAGTAAGAAGTCCCTAGTACCTTAGTAAATAATAAAAAATCAACCGGCATTCGCCCCTTTTTTGATAAGCCAGTAGGAAAATGGGCATAGGCTTGAAGAAATGCTAGCGGTTACCGCCCCCGTTTCTGAGTGCGTTGGTTCTGTGTATGTTCTTGTTATCAGTCGCGTGCACTAGTGTCTTATCAATAATTAAAAAATCACTGCCATACTCACACGAAATATTATCACGCGCCATTCAACCACAGCATCCAATAGGGGAGATAAGAACACCGTGTCATACTAGAGTATGGGCACCAAACAACCAAACAGGCAAGCAGCAGAGGCCAGCTACGCAAACGTGAAAGACGAGTACCGCGCAGTACTCAAGATTTCGAGCACAACACGTACATGGCAATACCTTTGTAAAGCGTTATGTAATATTAAATAAATAGACAGGGTTTTATTTGCTAGCACTACTGAGAAAACTTACAAGTTGAGGTACACCGGCACAACCAGAGACTGGTGTGCTACACTTTGCAAGACTCACTGGGCCTTCAAATTAAATATTTAGACATGTTACTTCTCTGTATTACGTATCAAAATACACGTGGCTCACTTTATGGCACTACTGAAAGAAATTATCGGTTAGTCGGCCAATTTAATTCGATCTTTGTACCATGCATTCTGAGGAACCAAAATGCAAAGAGCTTAGTACTCCAAAATCACAGAACACAAGGACGCTACTGCTGATCCGAATCACAGCTTGAAGTGCATCTATCGACTAGAATAGTTCTATTTTGGTATCAAAGTAAACACTGTTATTCCCACAGCTAAATTTGTCAAACACTCATCTTAGTTCATCTAAAACTGATTTCAAAGAGTGCCAGACATTGTACTGGCACCATGCTTATTTTATTGGTCAGTAAAAAACGTACGTCATCTCCTGCTGACAGTGCTAAATCATGCTGTCAGTGGAGACTGCATGACACTTCAATCACCAGTAATTAATACAAGAAAAGAGGGTTGCTGTACTTTCGAGTACAACCACCCGAAAATTATAGTGACACTATGCTAGGGTAATAGAAAATTGCCCCATAAAATGGTTTGTTGTAACAGAATGGAGCAATTATGATCAGTTGATATGGTGACTGCCATTACCCCAATAATGGTGGCTACCAATACCCCAAATGCATGGTGACTGTAAATGTCAGTTGCTGAATCCTATATGAGTAAGTGCATTGTAACACCAGCAGCTGATTATGTGCAGTGGGCGTCAGCTATTTGAGCTTAAAATAGTCGTTCTACAGGATAGGGCGATGGTGGTCAGTTTACAGCGTGGGGTAATGATTACCAGTTTACAGGGTGACCACTATCGCTTTGTGGGGCAGTGATGGTCAGTGTACAGGTTAACGACATTACACTGGACACTGTTAGGTGGGATAATGATGGTCAGTTTACAGGGTGACCACCACTACCCATGGGGTCAGTGATGCTTACAGGGTAACCACTATTACCCCTCTAGGAGTAATGTTGGGAAATTTACAAGGTGACCAACATTACACTTGGAGACAATGATGGTCAGTTCAAAGGGTGATCACTGTAACCTCTAGATACAGTTGGTTGGTTAATGAACACAATTGGTTGTGGTTGATTAATGATGTTTAGTTTACAGGGTGACCACCATTAACCCCCCCCCCCCCCCCTCCCCCCATGGGAATTACAGTAACCTTACAGGTTGACAACTATTTTTCCCCTGGGGACAACGATGGTCAATTTACAGGTGGACCATCATTACTTCCTAGGGCAATGATGGTTATTTTTACAGGGTGGCTGCCATTAATCCCTGGGGGGGGGGGGGGGGGGGGGGAGAGGCAAAGATGATCAATTTGCAAGGTAGCCACCGTTACAATCCGGGGCAATGATGGTCACTTTAAATGGCGACCACTGTTGCCTGTGGATATTATTGTCTGCAGTAATGATAATCAATTTACAGGGAGACCTCCATTAACTCCTATAGCAATGATAATCAGTTTATAGGATGACCATCATTACCATCTGGTTGTAATTTCATGGGTCATTTTGTGGGGTGACCACTGTTAAACCATGGGAGCAAACACCATCAGTTTACAGGTGGCTACCAGTGCTCTCTGGGGACAATGATTCTCCTTTTACACAGAAACTACCATTAACCCAAATGCAGATGGTTGCAGTGATGGTCACAAACCCAATTGGAGAGTAATGATGCACAGCAGACATATAGTGAATACCATTACCCTGAACATTGTTCAGGCTCAGTGATGGTCGGCTGATGTATGGAGACTACTGTAACTCCAAACACAATTTAGGTAGGACAGAGAGGTCAATTTACAGGTTAAGCAATGTTGGTCAGTTTACTGGGTGTGCCAATGATAATCATTTTTCAGGGTGGGGCAATAATGATGCAAAATTGTAACAAATTGTCCCATTTTACAGCAAAATTGTAACAAATCGCTCCATGTTCCAACAAAATTATAAAAAACAGTGCCACTTTACAGCAAAAATTTTAACAATTTGCCCCATATAAAAGCAAAAATAGTAGGAAATTTACCCACGTTACAGCAAAATTCCAACAAATAACTTCACATTATAGCAAAATTCTGAAAACTGCTCCATGCTACAGCAAAAACTGTAACAAACTGTCCAATGTTAAAGCAAGAACTGTATCAAACTGCCCCATGTTACAGCAAAAAATCACACTGATAACAAATGTGACCATATGTTATAAGTAGGTGGGATTTCACAGGTACTTGCCAACAAGCTAAGGCCAAGAAATGAACACAAGCATTCTACACTAGAAATATTGTTACCCACACTTTCTTACACAGTAAATATAAGATACCACCCTTGGAACAGAAAGAAAATTCTAGGATTTCCTACAATTTGTGTGGCAAATTACATACAGGTCAGTGAGATAGAACTTCTTTTTTTGAGGCATCAGTCTTCTGGCAGATCTGATGCAGCTTGTCATGCATTCCTCTCCTAAGCCAACTTCTTCTGCTCACAGTAGCACTTGCAACCTACATCTTTAGTTATTTGCTCGACGTATCCCTTTCTTCGGAGAACCTCCTCATTTCTTACGATTTCAGTCCACTTAAGTCTCAACATTCTTTTGGAACACCGTATTTTCGTTCTCCTCCGTTCCGGTTTTCCCATGCTCCATGTGTCACTACCATACAATGTTGTGCTCCAAACATACATTCTCAGAAATTTCTTCCTCAACTTAAGACCTATTTTTGGTACTAGCAGACCTCCCTTGACAAGGGATGTTCTTTTTCCAGTGCTAGTCTGCTTTTTATGTCCTCTTGAGCCGTCTGTCATGGGTTATTTATTGCTCATTATACTGTTCATTCCATTCAACAGATCATGTAATTCATCTTCGCTTTCACTGGGGATAGCAATGTCATCAGCGGATATTATCATTGATATCTTGTCAGCCTGAATTTTAATCTCACACTTGAACCTTTCTTTTTATTTCACTAATTGCTTCTTGATGTATAGATTGAACAGTTGGGATGCATCCCTACCTTACGTCCTTTTTAATCTGAGCACTGCTTTCTTGGTTTCCCAGTCTTATTGTTCCCTCTTGGTTCTTGTACATATTGTATATTAATTGTCTTCCCCTGTAGTTTATCCCTATCTTGTCAGGATTTAGAACATCTTGCACCATTTTATATTGTAGAACGCTTTCTCCAGATCGGCAGATCCTATAAACGTGTCTTGATTTTTCTTCAGTCTTGCTTGCATTATCAATGCACATCAGAACTGCCTCTCTGATGTCTTTACCTTTCCTAAAGCCAAACTGATTGTCATCTAACAGATCCTCAATTTTCTTTTCCATTCTTCTGTATATTATTTTCGTTAGTAACTTGAATGCAAGAGCTGTTAATCTGATTGTGCGGTAATTCTCGCAGTTGTCAGCTCTTGCAACCTTGGGAATTGTGTGGATGATGTTTTTCCGAAAGTCTGATGATATATCGCTGGTCTCATAAATTCTACACACCACCGTTTATATGCGTTTTGTTGCCACTTCCCGCAGTTTTAAGTTGTCTGATGATGACTTGAAAGCTAGAAGCTGGTTCACGACGAAGTATCTGGTAAGGCAGAAAAGCGGAAAGATTTGAGAGCTATCTGTTTACCATGTTGGTTGTAGGAGCGGGGTACTTGGCCTTTGGCATGGAAACAAGTGAAATAGCCATGGAGTGTTGGTGAAGTGCGTAACATGTGTTTGCTCTAAACGAGTATTAATGATATGACTTCCTGATGTCATTTTTATCCCCAATGAAAGCGAAGAAGAATTACAGGATCCACTGAATGGAATGGTCTAATGAGTTCAGAACATGGACTGATAGTAAAACGAAGAAAGGCGAAAGTAATGAGAAGTAAAGGAAATGAGAATAACGAGAAGCTTAACATGAAAACTGGTGATCATGAAGTAGACGAAGGAAAGGACTTTGCTACCTTGAGAGCAAAGTAATCCACGAGGGGAGAAGCAAGAAGGACATAAAAAGCAGAATAGCACCGGCAAATAGGAAGTTTCTGGCCAACAATGGTCTACTAGTATCAAGCAAAGACTGTAATTTGGGGGATAAATTTTTGAGAATGGAGCCCAGCATTGTGTGATAGTGAAACATGGACTGTGAAAAAAACCGAAATAGAAGAGAATCGAAGCTTTTGAGATGTGGTGCTACAAAAGTATGTTGAAAATAAGATGGACTGAAAAACTAAGGAATGAGGACGTTTTCCGCAGAATCGGAGAGGAAAAGGACATATGGAAAATACGGACAAGAAGAAGGGACAGGCTTATAGTACTTGTGTTAAGACTACGTGGAGTCACCTCCGTGTTACTACAGGGGCTTGTAGAGGTCACTAATGTACAGAAAGACAAAGACTGGAATACACTCAACAAATAACTGAGGACGTGTGGTATAAGTGCTGCTGAGAGACGGAAAGTTTGACACACAGATAAATTCGTGGAGAAAAAGAAAAATAAGTCCTTCGTACTACGGTTCAAATTTTCTAGAAAACCTATGTAGTGACGCAGTAGTTGACATTCATGTTTTGATTTCCAGTGGTTTCCCCTAATCGCTTAAAGTGAATATTCTAAAGGTCTCATCGAAAAAGAATTGGTCGATTTCTTTCGCCATTCTTATCTAATACCAGCTTGAGCTCAACCCCCAAGAAGTCCGCATAGTCGACGGCTTAGTAAACCTAAATTGTCACTGGTTTTCTAAAAGGAGAACGAAACAGCGTTACTTAAGCGTGTGCATTTAATAAACGCGAAACCAAATCTGCGTTGCTTGTTTTAATTGCTTAACGATTCATATGACCTTCACCAGTTCAGTTAATATTAGGGTCAAAGACCGCTTTTTAGTAAAGTTTTTCTGTTAATCTACGATAGTTAAATCAGGTGACCCTGAGGGAATTACATAAAGAAATGAGGCACTAAAAGTAGTAGTTGAGTCTCATTATTTGTGCAGAAAAAATAACTGACAGTGCGGTAAGTGGCTCTGAGCACTATGGGACTTAACATCTGAGGTCATCAGTCCCATAGAATATAGAACTACTTAAACCTAACTAACCTAAGGACATCACACACACCCACGCCCGAGGCAGGATTCGAACCTGCGACCGTATCGATCGCGCAGTTCCAGACTGAAGCGGCTAGAACCACTCGGCCACATCGGCCGGCAATGCCCTAAGCAGATAAGATGTAAAATACATACTCATAACAGCAATAAAGCATTTCTGGACAAGATGAATACAAAAAAAAAGAAAGAAAGAAAATGAGCGTATGGTATCGTTGGTCGGGAGGACCCTATTCGGTGAAGTTCGGCTGCTAAGTGCAAGTCTTCATTCGACGCCACATTGGGTGACTTGCTCGGCGATGATGAGGATGAAATAATGTGATGAGGACAAACAACACCCAGTCCCCGAGTGGAGAAACTCCCCAACCCAGCCAGGAATCAAACCCGGGCCCGCTTGTGTGGGAGGCGAGGACGTTACCACCCAGCTAAGCAGGCGGAATACAAATTTCAGTATTACAAAGTTGTTGTTGAAGGTATTTGTCGGGATTACATTGTGCTGACAAAAGTCATGAGATATTTCCCAATATCGTGATAACTGCGGTAGTGTTGCCGTTGCCGGCTGGAGTGGCCGAGCGGTTCTAGGCGGCACAGTCTGGGACCGCACGACCGCTACGGTCGCAGGTTCGAATCCTGCCTCTGGCATGGATGTGTGTGATGTCCTTAGGTTAGTTAGGTTTAAGTAGTTCTAAGTTCTAGGGGACTGATGACCTCAGCTGTTAAGTCCCATAGTGCTCAGAGCCATTTTGTTGCCGTTGCAGAATTTTTTTTATTTCGTATAAATGTTGGATGGAATTTACGTCGGGCTATCTGGTTGGCCTAATAATTCGATCAAATCGTCCAGAATGTTCTTCAAACCAATCGCAAAAAATTGTGGTCCAGTGACATGGCAATCTCCTCCTTGTTTGCTGCGAATGATCTCAAGTAGCCGAATGTAACCATTTCCAGTCAATGATCGGTTTAGTTGGATGAGAGGACACAGTCCACTCTATGTGAACACAGCCCACACCATTATGGAGCCAACTCCAGCTAGCACAGCGCCTTGTTGACCGCTTAGGTCCATGGCTTCGTAAGGTCTGCGCCACACTCTTACAAACTGAAATCGGGACTCATCTGACCACGCCATGATTTTCGAGTAGTCTAGGGTCGAACCAGTATGGTCACGAGCTCAGGCGAGGTGCTGCGGGCGATGTCGCGCTGTTAGCAAGGGCATTCTCCTGGGCCGTCGGCTGCCATAGCCCCGTTAAATCCAAATTTAGCCATACTGTCCTAAAGGATAGGTTTGTCCTGCATCTCACATTGCTTTCTGCGTTTATTTCGCGCAGTGCTGCTAGTCTGTTAGTACTGGCATCTCTACGCAAACGCCGCTGCTGTTGGTAGTTAAGTGAATGCTGTCGTCCTCTACGTTGTACGTTCTGAGAGGTAACGCCTCAACTTCTCATTCTTGACACTGTAGCTCCGTAATGATTTGCTGAATGGAATGTTCCATGCATCTAGCTCCAACTACCACTCCTCGTTCAAAGTCTGTTAATTTCCGACGTGCGGCCATAATCACGTCGGAAACCTTTTCAAATGAATCACTTGAGCATAAATGAGGGCTCCATCAATTCACTGCCCTTTTATACCTTAATTACGTGATACTACCGCCATCTGTATATGTACATATTGCTATCCCATGACTGTCATCACCTCACTGTATAGCCTTGTATGGAAATGAAACGTGGTAGATAAACAGCCCGCACAAGAAGAGAATAGAAGCTTTTGAAATATGGTGCTACAGAAGAATGCTGAAGATCGGACGGGTAGGTCACATAATTAGTGAGAAGTTACTGAATCGTGCTGGGCAGAAAAGAAATTTGTGGCACAGCTTATCTAGATAAGAGGTCGGATGAAACATCCGGAGGTATCAAGAACAAGACAGTTAGGTAAATGAGGGAACTGTGGGACTAAAATTGTAAGACCAAGGCTTAACTATGATAAGCAGATCCAAATGATTGTAGACTGCCATAGTGATGCAGAGAAGAGGAGGCTTGAACTAGATACACAAGCGTGGGGAGCTGCATTACCCAGTCGTCAGACTTAGACCAAAACACACAGACTTTTTTCAATAATTTCTCCAGAATGAGAGGGATTGGTTAATACCATTTCCAACAAAACTATTCGGTGCCACAGTGGTTGAAACCTGAAGCAAAACGGCAACAAGAATCTCGCTTACCGACAATAATGCTACTTGAGAAAAATTCACTTTGTACCATTTTTATCAATCCATCCTCATATTTCGAAACCATCCTAGGATGAAAAGGAATTTGTAACACTAACCTTCACCTTTGAACGGTGACCTAATGGTAATGGCTGCTGTGCTGACATTGTCTTGGCGCGCATTTCGACGTGCATTTTTTTATACCACTACTTGTTGATATACTTTCGTTGGTTACGAGAGAAACTGCGTTTTTAATATTTGCCGTGTATGAGAAACAAAATGCTCTCTGTTCTGTTTCGGAGGAAACAGCAAAATGCAGTCGATTTTTCTGTCTTTTGCTTTTGCGATACACATTTTTCAAAATTTGTACTGTTTATCGCTGCCCCCATTACAAATGTTTTATTTTTATGGTACTCGGCACGTGTTCATACTGATAAATAATTTAAGTTACTTTTGTGATAACCGTTCCGATTTAATTCTGACGCGTAAGTTTGCAACTGAGTATCGTAGTCTCCACTTGAGCTACGTAGCTAAAGATTATTTTTTATACTAAAGTTCTTTTTCTCTATACTAGCTACCATTTATTTGTGACAAAATATTTCAGTTAGTGTTTCCACTACACTTGTTGTTACATTAGTCTGTACAGGCTGTTCCTGTCGAACTCTTTACGATTTACTTGTGGAAAGTAGACTACATAGACTCGAAACTGACTATCTTCTCGTGAGCTACATAGGTTAAATGTATTTTTCGATGCTACCTACCATTTATTTACAGCAAATATTTTCTTTAGCTTGTACTCTCGGGATGTCCATTACAGCTGTAGAGCTTATTTCTGAGATATACAATTCGTCTTCTTTACATAAATGTCTCTCGCATTAATATGTGATCGATCATAATAGTTTTGGTCCCTCTACTTCTCCCCTCTCCTCCCATAATAGTTGCAATTTGAACTAGATTTTTCCCCGATGTACTGTATTTTCGCTATCAAAGCTGTCTTGTAAGTTCGAAAATTTCGCAAGTTGTTTATGACGTTTGTCGCACTATTATGTTGTTCCCATTACTGTTTCTTAATACTGACTACACTTCCTATGACGGAAGAAAAACCGAGAGAGTCGCAGCACTTCTCCCAAGTTTCACTGCGAAGTGCGAAACGTCTGCTGTCCTTAGAACCGAATCTTTTATCTGCGTCACTGAGCACTGATGCGTTGCCATAGTGACGTGTACAGAATCGCTTTGCGTGGTCGTTTGTGGTAAACGAGCGAAACACGATTTAGAAGTCAGGGATCTTTTGCCGCAACGACAGTAGAAGGAGTCGTTAAATTAGGAAATAAACCCATCAGTTGCACTGCAGCAATGTTGGTCGCATTAGACAACGATAAGTGAACGTAATGTTGAATAACATATCTTGTAGATTGTCTTCAGTAACAGTTTTTTCAGTGAACGTCAGTGAGCATTTTGAAACAGTGGTTCGTGACGGACTGTGTCTAAAGACGCAATTTTTACTTAATATAAAGGCTAAGTTCCGAAACAGTCGACTGAACTAGTCGTTTAAAAATTATTCCATTCCGTGGCAGGATGGGACAGCAATCAATTTCGAATGTATTTCAGAACAAAAACAGTGTTGGTTGCAAATTTATTTAATGTCAATGACGCGTTTCACCTTTGGGGCATCATCAGATTATATAAAACTAGCTGGAATGATACCCGTTTGTCATACAGCCATGTAAAATGGACGGAACACTGACTGGACGCGTAATCCATCTAGTCGCTGTTTAATCCATTTTCCAATTTATATGACTGTATAATGGATGGATTTCCTATCCATCTACTTTTAAACAATCTTACGATGCTCCAAAAGGGTGAAAAGCGTCATTGACATTAAACGGAGACCAAGAGTGTTTTTATTCTGAAGTACTAGTCTTTTAACTTACTGAGACTATCCAGAAAGTAAAACACAATCATTTTCGACTGATTTGGAGTGGAATGTGTATATTCTGTTCTCTATGCTTTCCAACGAGCTATATATCATCAAAAAGTAATGATTTTGATAGATATGTAAATTTTTAAGCTAGATATTTCGTCAGATTCTGTTTAATTTTGAATTCTGTAATAGTTTGGATTGTTCCTCGGTTTCTTACAAAAGATTTTGTCATTACTGAAGTAAATCAAGTATTATCCACAGTTAAATTGCTTCTCAAAATGTTATCTTTAAATATTTAGACGTCGCAGACATGTTTATAATTACAGTTTGTCTGAAACCTTTCTTTCATTTAGTAACTCGTGAGAATATAAACTGAGCATTACAAAATTTGCGTAAAAATAAATGTCAAAGACGGTATTCTGCTGTTTACTTCTTGTAATATCTCCCCCTCTCCTTCTTCCTTCCAGCTATTGTCCGCATTAAACAATGCCTAGTCCAAGTAATTAATAAAATTTTGAGAGGAGCGAAGATTACAATAAACTTTCAAATTTACCTAGCCTGTCATGTTGAAATGGCTCCTGGCGTCTGATCCTTGAGGCTGAAAATCTCACATCAGGTACACACGGTTGGTTTGAACTAAATAAATGTTGTTGTAGAAATTTTGTACGTAAATATATTTTCTCACATTTTAGTATATCACACAGCCTTTTGATTTTTCACATTAAAAAAGTCGAAATTACATTGTTCGCACCTGTTATACAAAAATACGTCCGATCACATCAGAGGCAAGCTTAAGACTCTCTGAATATTCCAAAGGGTTTACAAATTTTCTTAACAAATGAATTCCTACTATCTTTCGTTACATTATTAATTTCAATTATTCTTTCATAAGTGAATCCAATAATAAAAATAGCATACAGCAGAGGATTGCGTAATTAACAACAGAAATTTTAAGTGTGCGAATATTTGCTAATTTCAATTGTCTCTATAAAAATAATTTTAGCTGTACATTCAGAACTAGTATTTATCGATTATATCATCGAAACTAAAACATTTTATTAAGTAATTCCTTTTCATAAATTTTAGCTTGAAATATAACACACTGTGTATAAAATTATATGAAAGTTTTCAGAAAAGCAACTGACATAATATTGCTCTGTCCAGAATTCGAAAACTAATACTGGTATCGACAACTGCTGCTGAGGAAAAGTCCCATTACACGCTGAGGGTTTTCTGTGCCAACAATTGTAGATGTAAATTTCGGGTGAATAACCCGATACAAAGCAAAAGATCCTAGAGTATCCGATACACGACCTGATTCGGTTTTGTAGAACCCGATGGAAGGCCTACAACGTTTCATGGTATTGAGAGCCGTAGTTTTCATAAAAATGACAGGAGTTACTGTCCGTCAGTAGTCTGAAAGAATAGACGCATAAAACTGACGAAAAAAATTGTTAAAACCAGCGGTTCAGTATTTAGACTTTTAAGAGACGTTCCATAGATTTCTCAGGGTATTGCGTGAGATCATGACTAAGTCCCGTGCTCGTTGGACATCAAAATTCGTCTCCATGAACAACAAAACTCGACGAAAGATCTATTTCTCTGTACTTTCTTTCTCGATGCGATGCGCAAGGATAAGTCCTAATGATCAGAATCGTGACTAGTGACAAAACATGGGTTTCCTATACCAACAAGCAGACAAAACAGCAGCCAACCGTATGAGGTCGTACCAACAAACTAAGGAAACCAGGTCTTACTCTGTAGGCCAGAAAGGTTATGGCACTTCTCTTTCGGAAGGTATCGGAGTTTTGTTTGTGGATTTTATCGAACGTGGAACTGTAACAAATTCTGAAGCATACTGTGAGACAATAAGAACTGGCAAGAGCCACTCCTAACAAGTGACTCGGGCCCTTGACCACCTACCGTGTGCTCCCTTATTTTGTCAGTTGTTGCCAGTTGTAGCTGTTTCTCACCACTCAACCTCCATAGTAGACGTTATTCCCGATCCCCCACTTTGAGAGTCCGCGACTCCAAATGTAAGGAAGCAGAATTACGTTTACCTGCTCTATATTGTGTTGTTTCTAATAATAACAAGTCAACATCGATCATATATTGACACTTAGGTCCTGCGAAACTATGGACGATAGGCTCATGTGTAAATATTGTGTACTTCACAGTTATCTGCATTACAGTTTTGTTGTATGTATAGTTGTTTTCATTAATCCATTTATTAAACGTCTGTTCTTCTCCTGAGGAAAGACGAATTAATTCTAAAGAAAAGGGCCTGGGCTTCAGCAACCAGATTATGGGAACTGCTTCGCTATTTAAGAGCAACTCGTTTTACCTAGCTTTTCCGTATATGGACACCTTTTCTCTGAGCGAGGTGGCCACCAGGCAAACGCTGCCACTACCAGGCATTGTTTGAGTGTAGTCCAGGTAAACTTGCGCCTCTCGCAAAGCCGATGTTTGCGCAGAAATATAGCGCTACTTATGGAAGAAATCAGTAGTTCAGCTTCTTTTACAGTAGTAAGTACTCTTCAATAAATTATAACCTTGGATACCAGATACACTACTGGCCATTAAAATTGCTACACCAAGAAGAAATGCAGATGACAAACGGGTATTCATTGGACAAATATACACTCCTGGAAATTGAAATAAGAACACCGTGAATTCATTGTCCCAGGAAGGGGAAACTTTATTGACACATTCCTGGGGTCAGATACATCACATGATCACACTGACAGAACCACAGGCACATAGACACAGGCAACAGAGCATGCACAATGTCGGCACTAGTACAGTGTATATCCACCTTTCGCAGCAATGCAGGCTGCTATTCTCCCATGGAGACGATCGTAGAGATGCTGGATGTAGTCCTGTGGAACGGCTTGCCATGCCATTTCCACCTGGCGCCTCAGTTGGACCAGCGTTCGTGCTGGACGTGCAGACCGCGTGAGACGACGCTTCATCCAGTCCCAAACATGCTCAATGGGTGACAGCTCCGGAGATCTTGCTGGCCAGGGTAGTTGACTTACACCTTCTAGAGCACGTTGGGTGGCACGGGATATATGCGGACGTGCATTGTCCTGTTGGAACAGCAAGTTCCCTTGCCGGTCTAGGAATGGTAGAACGATGGGTTCGATGACGGTTTGGATGTACCGTGCACTATTCAGTGTCCCCTCGACGATCACCAGTGGTGTACGGCCACTGTAGGAGATCGCTCCCCACACCATGATGCCGGGTGTTGGCCCTGTGTGCCTCGGTCGTATGCAGTCCTGATTGTGGCGCTCACCTGCACGGCGCCAAACACGCATACGACCATCATTGGCACCAAGGCAGAAGCGACTCTCATCGCTGAAGACGACACGTCTCCATTCGTCCCTCCATTCACGCCTGTCGCGACACCACTGGAGGCGGGCTGCACGATGTTGGGGCGTGAGCGGAAGACGGCCTAACGGTGTGCGGGACCGTAGCCCAGCTTCATGGAGACGGTTGCGAATGGTCCTCGCCGATACCCCAGGAGCAACAGTGTCCCTAATTTGCTGGGAAGTGGCGGTGCGGTCCCCTACGGCACTACGTAGGATCCTACGGTCTTGGCGTGCATCCGTGCGTCGCTGCGGTCCGGTCCCAGGTCGACGGGCACGTGCACCTTCCGCCGACCACTGGCGACAACATCGATGTACTGTGGAGACCTCACGCCCCACGTGTTGAGCAATTCGGCGGTACGTCCACCCGGCCTCCCGCATGCCCACTATACGCCCTCGCTCAAAGTCCGTCAACTGCACATACGGTTCACGTCCACGCTGTCGCGGCATGCTACCAGTGTTAAAGACTGCGATGGAGCTCCGTATGCCACGGCAAACTGGCTGACACTGACGGCGGCGGTGCACAAATGCTGCGCAGCTAACGCAATTCGACGGCCAACACCGCGGTTCCCGGTGTGTCCGCTGTGCCGTGCGTGTGATCATTGCTTGTACAGCCCTCTCGCAGTGTCCGGAGCAAGTATGGTGGGTCTGACACACCGGTGTCAATGTGTTCTTTTTTTTCATTTCCAGGAGTGTATTATACTAGAACTGACATATGATTACATTTTCGCGCAATTTGGGTGCATAGATCCAGAGAAATCAGTGCCCAGAACACCCACCTCTGGCCATAATAACGGCCTTGTTAAGCTTGGGCATTGAGTCAAACAGAGCTTGTATACAGGTACAGCTGCCCATGCAGCTTCAACACGATAACACAGTTCATCAAGAGTAGTGACTGGCCTATTGTGAAGAGCCAATTGCTCGGCCATCATCGACCAGACGTTTTCAGTTGGTGAGAGATCTGGAGAATGTGCTAGCCAGGGCAGCAGTCGATCGTTTTCTGTATCCAGAAAGGCCCCTACAGGACCTGAAACATGCGGTCGTGAATTATCCTGCTGAAATGTAGGGTTTCGCAGGGATCGAATGAAGGGTAGAGCCACGGGTCGTAACACATCTGAAATGTAACGTCCACTGTTCAAAGTGCCGTCAATGTGAACAAGAAGTGACCGAGACGTGTAACTAATGGCAACCCATACCATCACACCGGGTGATACGCCAGTATGACAATGACGAATACACGCTTCCAATGTGCGTTCTCCGCGAAGTCGCCAAACACGGATGCGACCATCATAATGCTGTAAACAGAACCTGGATTCATCCGAAGAAATGACGTTTTGCCATTCGTGCACCCAGGTTCGTCGTTGAGTACACCATCGCGGGCGCTCCTGTCTGTGATGCAGCGTCAAGGGTAACCGCAGCTATGGTCTCCGAGCTGATAGTCCATGCTGCTGCAAACGTCGTCGAACTGTTGGTGCAGAAAGTTGTTGTCTTGCAAACGTCCCCATCTGTTGACTCAGGGATCGAGACATACTGCACGATCCGTTACAGCTGTGCGGATAAGATGCCTGTCATCTCGACTGCTAGTGATAAGAGGCCGTTGGGATCCAGCACGGCGTTCCGTATTACCCTCCTGAACCCACCGATTCCATATTCTGCTAACAGTCATTGTATCTCGACCAACGCGAGCAGCAATGTCGCGATACGATAAACCGCAATCGCGATAGGCTACAATCCGACCTTTATCAAAGACGGAAACGTGATGATACGCTTTTCTCCTCCTTACACGAGGCATCACAACAGCGTTGCTCCAGGCAACGCCGGTCACCTGCTGTTTGTGTATGAGAAATCGGTTGGGAACTTTCCTCACGTCAGCACGTTGTAGGTGACGCCACCGGCGCAATCCTTGTCTGAATGCTCTGTAAAGCTAATCATTTACATATCACAGCATCTTCTTCCTGTCAGTTAAATTTCGCGTCTATAGCACGTCATCTTCGTGATGTAGCAATTTTAATGGAGAGTAGTGTATTTCAAGGCAATGGGTTGCATTACAGGTACATCAAGCATTGGACAGTGATGCAGACAATATTGTATGCTTTTGTCTATCTAGTGCGAGTCGTGAAGGTACTGTGTACCGTGTAAGCTACTCTGCAGAACACAACTGCACTGCAACTTAAAGATAAAGTTCCGACTTTCAAATTTACGTTTAAAACTGTTGCAGGAAAGACAGACATGTTAGAGAGAGTGCGGTGATGTGTCCTTTTGGAAACAATAGTTTAATAACTGCAGTAACATGCGTTACCATCATTTTTAAGTACCTTAAGTATTTTTCTAGGTACTTTTCAGGTAGTTTATTAACTAAAAAGTACTTCTGACAGTACTAAGTTTTGTGTTGTAGTTTGACAAGAAAATTTCCAAATAACTATGCAAGGTTGCATTGCAAAAGTCCATGGTTACTTCGAGTTACTTAGTTTCTCAATCTTAAAGTAAATTTAATAAGCCCAAGGGTGTAGTTTCTCTTCAATTTTAAAAGCTTCGTTAATTTGATTGTCATAATGATTCTAAATGTCTTCCTGCTTTAATTCTTGTAGTAAAAGCGTAGCTGCCTTCTTTCAAATAATATTTCGCTTAAGATTTCAAGTTTAGATGAACTTTTGTAAAGTTTCTCTCTTCACGACTGGTGACCGATTTCTACATACGTTATTCACTTCAGGAGGATTATATTCTAGTAGAGCTTGCACTGATTCCTGACCCTGTTGTAAATACTGCCATCGTAATATGGTGTAAAAACTGAATGATTTCATCAATAACTAAGAAGCAGTGAAGTGCCTAAGAGTGATTGTTTTGTCGTAGGACGACTCCCACCCCCAACCTCCCCCGCCCCACCCCCAAAGTCCATTAAGACCCTTCTGACGATAATGGTAGTCTTTACGATAGTCACACAGGTTTTACAAACAGTTTATTTCCACTGAAGTTAGTTTCAGTAGAAACATTTCTCAAACGTGTAGAAGTGTGATTTTATTAGACTTTTTTAGTCTGAAGCTTACGGCACAGTAAATGTTAAAAGTTATAACAGAGTAACGCTACTCAGCAGACGCTACATGCCTCTTGTGAAACACCCGAGAAAAGTTCACAAATTTTAGGGAAAAAATAAGTCAGGGTCATTACAGATAGCTTCCCAGATATCTGTTACCAATGTTCTAGGCCGTCGACCTAATTTCCTTTTTCCCTATGGGATTCAGATCCACACCTTCTTTGGCTGTCTGTTATCACTCATTCATCTAAATGGCCGTGCTACAGCAACCTCTTCTTGACAAAAACTTCCATTATGTTCCTTTCCACTTCCATCAGTTTTCTGATGTCTACATTTGTCATGCAGTGTAACATTAAGAGTGCAGAACATCGTCTCCAGTAATCCATTTCTATCCTTTTCCTCTCGTTCTTATCTTCCAAACTTCTGTCATGTAATTAAACGTATAGTCATTCTACATTTGTTCTTTATATAATTTTCTTCGTTTTGCGATCTTACAACTCCAATTCTCTTCTTGTCCAAACTAGTTATCGTCCGTGTTTCACTTCCATACATGGCTACACTCCATAAAATACTTTCAGAAACGACTTCCTGACACTTAAATCTATACTCGATGTTAACAAATTTCTCTTCTTCAGAAACGATTTCCTTGCCATTGCCAGTCTACATTTTATATCCTCTCTACTTCGACCATCATCACTTATTTTACTCCCTAAATAGCAAAACTCCTTTACTACTTTAAGTATCTCATTTCCTAATCTAATTCCCTCAGCATCAACCGATTTCATTTGACTACATTACATTATCCTCGTTTTGCTTTTGTTGATGTTCATCTTATATCCTCCTTTCAAGACACTGTCCATTCCGTTCAACTGCTCTTCCAAGTCCTTTGCTCTCTCTGACAGAATTACAATGTCATCGGCGAACCTCAAAGTTTTTACTTCTTCTCCATGAATTTTAATACCTACTCCGAGTTTTTCTTTTGTTTCCTTTACTGATTGCTCAATATACAGATTGAATAACATCGGGGAGAGGCTACAACCCTGTCTCACTCCTTTCCCAACCACTGGTTCCCTTTCATGCCCCTCGACTCTTATAACTGCCATTTGATTTCTGTACAAATTGTAAATAGCCTTTCGCTCCCTGTATTTTATACCTGCCACCTTCAGAATTTGAAAGAGAGTATTCCAGTTAACATTGTCAAAAGCTTTCTCTAAGTCTACAAATGCTAGAAACGTAGGTTTGCCTTTTCTTAATCTTTCTTCTAACATAAGTCGTAAGGTTAGTATTGCCTCACGTGGAGGGAGACCGAGAGATGAATACACTAAACAGATTCAGAAGGATGTAGGTTGCAGTAGGTACTGGGAGATGTAGAAGCTTGCACAGGATAGAGTAGCATGGAGAGCTGCATCAAACCAGTCTCAGGACTGAAGACCGCAACAACAACAACAACAACAACAACTCCAAAGATTGAGTTCAAATGTCAAGTACCATGTTTGCCTTTTCTAATGTTATTCTTATCATCTGCTACACTCTTTCTGTTCCATGTATATTTACGCCTACGTATTTAAAAGAAGAACGGCATTGTTCTACAACATCGTGCCAGGTAAATGCAAGAAGTGTGGCCCTAGTTCAAACAGGATGTCTTTGAACATCGCTCCCACAGCCCGCGTCTGGCTCACCTCCTCTTGCTTCCTCCTCAACATTTTAATTTCAACGAATAACTTAAAGATGCTGTTACGGGCTGCATGCAGTCAGTTGCGACAGAATTTTAAGATGTGAAATTTTTCAGCTTGTTATGAGACACAAATATGCTCAGATCTGAATGATAAATATATGGTGAAGTAATACACAGATGTAGTTTATGTTTCTTCCAAAAGATGGATAAACTATTACAGTACTTCATCTACAGGCTAACGGACCTTTCTTTCCAGGTAGGCGTTCTATAAATAATGAGAGAAATTGATGTGAGTTATTATTTCAACAACAAAACCGACATTATTGGCCTTGATACTGTGTGACGCCTTTTGTTTATTTGCATTAAAGACATATTCATACATAATTTTTTCAGACTCAGAGAGAATACAATAACACCTAATTTAGATAATGCTTTTTTTCCCTTTTTGTGTTAGGCGTAAATATCGCTTCGATAGAGAACAATGCTACCGAAATGAGACGTCTGATTGGGTTCCGCTGGCACGCGTATCAGCGTTATTGCAACAGGCTCTGATTGGCTTAATAGACCAATTAAGGGATGTCATTGACTCCTAAATACCAAGGATTACCTGGAGCTAATACAAACACTGGCCCAAATAATTTGATGTCTCACCAGGGGCAGCTCATGCCATACAACAACAACGTTACAATGGAGGCAGTTACTGCATGTATCGGCTCAGATAATTAGATGACCTTCCCTCCCTCTCATCCCCCCTTCACCCACCGGTAATTAGGTATACAACGTATACAATTGTTACAAGCATCAGGCCCGGTGATATCGGTCTAACGGTAAAGCACATGTCTCGAAATCGAAAAGTCACCGGATCGAATGCCGGCCGGACCACGGAAATTTTCATTCTGTCTTTAATCTAGCATTCACCTCACAACGATGCGAAGAGTCTCCAGTAACGAAACGTGGATCGGATTCTACGTTAAACTGTAGTCCTCTATCCCAGTTTGGATAACTGGCGTTGATTAGGGACATGCAAGTCGCCGAAGTGGCGTCCAATAGAAAGACTTGCACCAGTCCATTTAACCACACGAAAATCTATTACGCCAGCGCTGAAGATGATATTTATGTAATACACTCTAAGACGCATCACGAAGGAATTATGCAAATTGGTTAGAAAGTGATATTCAAACAGGTATAGACGGAAAATACTGAAACCTCCCCTTAGAAAAATTTATGAATGATTGTGCTGATAAACCTCTTACATTATTTGATTTTGAAACAGCTAAGCAGAACTGATCGTACTCAGACATTTCACTCTTTACCTATTCTGATCAACACTAAACTAACACACAATATTTTTAGCGCAACGCAATCTGACTTTCAATAATCCCTACAAGAGAATGGCCCTGACTAACATTAACCTATACCTTTCACAAATCACGAACCTCACAAAAATTTTCGTTACTCTAACTACTGCAATATAGCGAGCGCCACTACTGCCAGCTAAATAAAAGATTCAAACTACTGAAGGCACTAACTACTGATAGGCATAGGTAGCAAATGAAAGATTTTGATAGAGAACAAACAATGTATTTACCTTAATAGTGTTCAAAAGTCACAATATATATATATATATATATATATATATATATATATATATATATATATCAGTTCATGACATCCAGTCTTACAAATTTACTGTCCCTGATGGACACACGTCCAGATCGTCCGCTCTCAAAATTCCGCCATCTCACTCCCCACATCCACCACTGCTGGCAGCTCACCTCCAACTGCGCAACGCTACATGCTGTTAACAGCCAACTGCCCAACACTACAATAACATATACTCCAACAATGCAAACCAACCACAGCCTTCACACAGCGCAGTCAGTGATTTTCATATAGAGCGCTACGTGGTGTTACTAACATAAAATCCTAAACAGCCTATTTACATAGCCTCCACGCTCCCGACAAAAAATTCTACAAATTGTTTTGGGCAGTGACCAATACAGATTTGAAAAAATTTTTCATCATTACAATAACAAAGAAATCAAATGCACACACTTATCGATACAATGTTGGTCAAAAGCAAAGATTTTCTCACAGTCCGTAAAGACAGTCCTGATCATTCATCACAGTATTAATTACAATGTTATGCACAAAGTCTGAGCAGTAAAAGAATATGCAAGTAGTGGATTTCCATGCAGTTTTGAAGAACTAGTGTTGTCCTTCCAAGGAAAGACAGCGCTCACTCTTGACATGCAGACAGGTAATGGGCCACAACAGAGCAAACCCACATCAGAGTCAGTCGAAGTTTTGAAGAATATTGGTAGGTAGGTCATCGCAGAGCAGAGCCACTGTAGTCCTGGTAGAGATTACGGTAGTGGTGGACCATGAGAGATGCAGACCCGCTGTAGTCCTTGTAGAGACGACCAGCAGCCATCTGTTGCGACTGTGCAGGTACACAATCACCATCGAAGAGTCTTGCGTAGAATATAGCAAGTCTATAAACCACGACTAGTGCACTCACAAAGTTTTTGGAATTGTCGTTAGAACCCGCAATGCTGTAACCAGTCCCTTGCTGAATTATTAACACATGTGCAAGCACTAACAGTCCGAACTTCTCACATATTGTGCATATAATATAACCAACAGAAATGTGTGCACTGAAATAAATGCTTATAAGTTACTATATTTGATGAACTGGTGTCAATTACAATTTTAGATTTACGACATGAGAATACAGTTACAAAGGTACAAAATATATCATTAAAGAACATAACAATACAGATAAAGTTTGTGGTAATACGGACTTTACAAAAGAATCGAAATAACATATACATCAGTGTTACAGGAATTATGACATAAGTAAATACATAAAAGCTCTGAATAACTTTCGAAACATCATCTTCCTACGTGAGCATTAAAACTAAAGAGAATAAATAATGTCTAAACATCTTTACAAAGTAAATAACATATTATAAATGCAAATTATATTTGAGAATAACAGTATTCTTCATCATACTGAATGTGGCTGAGTATTAGAAAAATTCTACAACATAAGTCTTATCAGATAAACACATTAAAACAGGAAGAACACAAATACACAAGGTACACAAAAACATAGTGAAATAACACAAAAGGACAGGTCAGGATTTGTTTTCAGTATAACATTTGGTACTGCAGTCCAACCCAAAACTTCATTCTATAGATCTTTCCTCTAATTTCAACATTTGTTTCCACCAAAAAAATCCTATCCAAGCATGCTTTCTGTATTTATATGTTCACACATTTCTTACCTCATTATTTATTTTCCATTATCTTACCTCATCATTTATTTCCAAGAAAATACTACCTAAACCTGTTGTCCCTAAACCCTACTTTTTTGTTCATATCCTCTTTCAAAATCCTTTTTTCGCCAAACGATGTTCTTATAGTTTCTCAATGCATTTCTTCCAATTCATCACAACTCGTTCTCTTATATAGCCTACCCCATCTTAAGCTAAATTAAATCTACTGAGCTCAGATGCTTAAACTAAGGGACGAGGCAATGCAGCAGCACAAAACAATGAACACAAACAGCAATGACAAAAATGTGCAAATTGGCAAAGCAAGCAGCAGTATATCTAAATTAGCAAAGCAAATGCAACTTTACAACTAATATGAGCCAATGTGCAGCAAAAAGAAAAATAAATCATTAGTAAAACTGGCTTAATACAATGTAAAATTCAGTAGAACTAAGCCTGGAAAACAGCAGCAGCAAATGCTACAACTTATACCTAAACATGACAAAGCTCAAGCATAAAAAATATTACAGTAAAAATGGCCATGTTTAATACCTATGTCACACCTTAACACTAGAGTGATGCATCACGATAACTTACTCTAGCAGACAAATTACCAAATCGTAAAAAAATTATTTATGCAACTCCTGTGAAGTAGATCATAAAATTATAATTTACTGGATCTGTAGGCATAAAATATCTGTATTAGTACATATATTAAATTTTATTTTAACCATTGCTGCACTGCAGCTAGAAACTAGATATTAAACGAAATGAGCAAATATATATACAAAGCAAAGCATGAAACATCATTCACTAGCCATATGGCATTTCATAAGGCAGTAAAAAAATCTCTCAAGTAGAAAGTCAGTAGTCATAATCAGGTGTATAGACATAAAATATTTCTCATCATTTCATTAGGCATTTCAGTAAATATCAGAAAGTATGAGATCAAAACTGTAATCATATGTTTCAAGTGTGAGCGTGTCTTATTTGAAATGCTTTCTACAAAGAAAGGTCAATAGCGAGGTTAATGGCCTCCTTTTTTCTTTTTCACCTAATGGTTTTTTCTCCAGGCGACTGGCACAGCTGGTCGCCGATAACGCATTATGTCAAGGTCACTTAGCTTTCTTACCGAAATATTTACGACACCAGTTTGCACTACAGTGACAGTCTCATATAAAAAATTTCACAGATGGAGAATTTGTGTTGCAAATGTGTGGAATCAAAATCCTATAAATATAACAGTGTCCAAAAAAGTTTTGGTGGAATTGTGATGCATTCACGCATTTACACACATTTCATATTCATCAACACGTCTTCAATATTTCATCATAATAAATACATAGCATAATCAAATTCCTCATATAGCATCAGTTTATTGATCATAAACATACCTCAACAGCATAATACACATCGTCATCGTAATAATAACATCATAACAGATCAATCACACCTCAAAATCATCGCAGCTTCTAGCAATAATTTCAAGAAGTAAGAAAAATTCTCTGCTCATTTCAATAGTGTCATCTACCTCAAACGTACTTTAAAAATCATGATGCCATACCAAATACGACATTCAAAGCTGTCATAGTATCACAGTGGTTCTGAAAAAATATGAAGAGTTCACAAAGTACAGACAAAATACAATTTCATAAGTGTGAAGTTATCCAACTGTGTAATTGCGTAAACATGTGTCACTGACGTAGTAAAAAAAATGTTTGTCTCTGTGTGTAATTTATGTGTTAGAGAAATATGGTACCGATGTGTAAAGTTGTATAAGCAAATACCATATTAGCTATGGCTCATTGTGCTTGGCAAACACATGGTACACAAAGTAGGTGTGTACCCCCTGAGCATTAGTGCAATTATACCCTCAGGTGTTACAGATTACAGCAATCGAATGAAATGTAGCAACGAAAATTTTCTTTGTATCTTTGTGATTCAATAATCTTTAAAAATAAATGTTTTAAGTACAAAATTAATCACTCAAATGCGTGTCCTGTGGCGCTAAATGTGCGTCTTGCTGTAAGATAATTCTGTGGAAGTGTCGTAGTTATCGTCCTCTGTAAGCAAAGTTCTGTTGAAGTCAATGTACTCACCTCATCATAAACAAAAGTGAAATGCTTTGCGTATAGATATCTTAGTTATTACGCTTATTGCCGTGTTGAAGAAAGTACTGTGCTGTAACGTATTGTTGTGCTACAGAAAAGGCTGTCTCATTGTAGCTATAACACAAAAGTTACTACTAAAACATGTTTTACTTTCCAGAATAATACAGAAAAACTGTGCAGATATAAAACAGATACAGTGCAAAAGCAATAATATAAATTGTGTCACTCATTAATAGCGTCGTGATATAACCGTGTAGCTGTCAAAAAAACTAACCACTGTGTCATCTGGTATCTCTCAGAAAGTACTTTAAATCCAGACTGTATTTTCAAGTACACCAAAATGTTGCATTAAAATCTCATTAGCAGTACCGGTATATGTTCTAAGTATGTGAGCCTTATAGTCGTTATGTAATCGTGCAACTAACATGCTAGAATGTACACACACAATAACACTGTGTCGTCTGTTCACTATAACAATGCACTCGTAAATACTGTCTAAATATGTACCCTAGGTTCTAGACTGGGCAGTTAACTTCAAAACATTGTTGCATGTTAAAAGTTTCTTAGTGTGACAAATTGTACTAGTAGCGTGAAGTGAAAAATTTTATGGCAAAGACTAAGTTAAAAAGCAGATTATCTTTCAATAAACGGTGTCACATGTGATATGTGGTGCAATCCTTCACTCTTCCTAGTACGCAGAGTTTCAACTTCTACGCAATTATCATGTGGTATAAGTCCGATTCTGTAAGGTCCATTGTAAATCAGAAAGAATTTGTGACTCAGGTGTTTCTTCTTATGTGACAATGAATGAGCTTTAATGAGAACTTTCTGACCAATATATAATTTCTTTGCATTTGCTTTACCGTGTGGTTTCCTCCTTTTGTCTGCTTCAGATTTTATATTTTTAATAGCCAAATCAATTATGTCTTTGTGTCAAAGTTTACGTGTATTCTGGAAAGGTACAAGCTCTCTGATTCTTTTCGGTGGTTCTTCATTCTTCAGTACAAGAATAGGTGCTAAAGCAGTGGAGTCATGAGGCATTTCATTCAGCACATTTTGAAATAAGTGTAAATATTTGTCCCAATGCTGATGCTTTCCGTGACAATAAAGTCTGCAAAGCTTATTGATTTCTTTCATAATCCGTTCAGATGGGTTACAATGTGGTGAGTACAATAAAATAAAAACAGGTTTGATTTTATGATTCAGAAGCATGTGTGACCAAACAGCAGACCTGAATTGCCGTCCGTTATCTGAGATGACTTTATTAACGTGTGCAACTTTACGTAAGAAATTTTTAACAAAGGCGTTGGATACAGACCGTCCAGTGGCTTTACGTAACGGTGTGAAAGAAACAAATTTTGAAGTAAGTTCAACAGCAACTAGAACGTACGAAAATCCATTAGATGTTCTGACAAGGGGTTCCAAGAGATCAACAGCAGCAAATCTTTTTAATTTAGAAGGAATGATTGGAAACAACGGAGCATGATGTGAGACAGTAGATGGTTTAGCCTTTTGACAAAGTTTACAAATAGACAAGACTCTTCGAATTCTCTTTCCGATATTGTTAAAATAACAAGTCATCCGAAGAATATGATAACATTTTCGTGGACCAAAATGTGCGTAGCTGAAATGAATGTACCTAATGAGCTTATTAACAAAATCGTCTGGAATGCAAAGTACCCATAGCTTGTC
The DNA here is from genome assembly GCF_023864345.2 of Schistocerca serialis cubense. Lineage (NCBI taxonomy): Eukaryota > Metazoa > Arthropoda > Insecta > Orthoptera > Acrididae > Schistocerca > Schistocerca serialis. The sequence continues at coordinate 424,257,783 of NC_064645.1, forward strand.
ATCAACAGTGCAGCGTTTGAAGAGTATGTTGTTTCTAACTAGATAATAATGCCGAATCTGATCTTTTCATGCCATTTACGTTTGATGTCTTTCCAAATCGGATCTTTATCTTGTTCATGAGCAATGTGCTTTAAAGATGTGGTGATGAAGTTTTGAAAGGCGGCTTTCTGAATGTAAAGAATACTGAAATTTTTCTCGAGGTTGCCTTCTGTGTTACTTTTCTCAAGCCCAGCCGGTTCGCGTTACAGTGCGTCCGCAACAATGTTCTCCTTGCCGGGAATGTAGACTATTGTGAAGTGGAATTCTTGCAGAAACGATGCCCAACGTTTTAACCTGTCATGATTTAATTTTGAAGACATAAGAAATTGTAATGCACGATGATCACTGTATACTTTTACGTGCTTACCAGAAAGAAAGAAACGGAATTTGTTAAATGTCCAAACGATAACTAAAGCTTCTAATTCAGTAACGGAGTAACTTTTTTCAGATTTTGTTAACACTCATCTAGCAAAAGCAATGGTTTTCTGAACAGTAGTGTCATTTTCTACGGCTTCTTGAAATAAATGGGCACCAAGACCGACTTTAGAAGAATCTGTGCTAAGGTAGAAATCTTGTGACAGATCTGGATGAGCTAGTATTGGCGCATTCAGTAGCGATTCTTTCAAATAATTGAATTAGAACTGTGCTTATTCGTCCCGGTACCAAATAGTATTTTTTTCAGTGAGAGAAAATCTTCTGATTTTTTTCTTGTAGTTTGTGTAATTAGTGTAGCTATTGTTTATTGCTAGCGTGTAATTATAGAGAGAATTTCCTTTGTAGTTGTAGTTTTTCATTGTTGTACAGTAAAACAGTTGTGGCATGCATGTAGATTTGCACCAAGTATTTCGCAGCTGCGCTTGCAATTAACGAGATATTATTATCAATGCTATGTTAATGTGTTTTCTTATTTTGCTCTTCAAACTGTGCTTGTCTGTGTTATCGTGTGAAATATTGTCACAATAATGGCGTGTGAAAAACGTAATACTAGGCTCCAAAGTAAACTGAGAAATGACAGTGAAGACGAAAGCAGTGTGTTAGTGCCACCGTGCAGTGAATTAAGTAATGTTCAAAGTAGTAATTTGGTAACTGTGCATAGGGAAATGGAGGGGGCTGCAAATAATGGTCTAGATAGTGAATCAATTAGTGAACAGGGAAGCATTATCGATCGATCGGTCGGCAATAGCTCGTCTCAGGAATCCGAAATGACAGGACACAATCTTGCAAATACTGTAGATTCAGGTTTTGAGTCCTCATCGTTTTCTCAGATAAGTCAAGACACATTTTCTGCTTTTCAAAATGCGAATATTTCCGGTTCAAATGCACTGCCGAATAGCACTGAGGAACTTGTTTCTGACACCAGTGCATTATAATTACAGTTAATGCAACAAATGGGGAAAAGGCTACAAAAGTTAGACACAAAGCTTGAACAAAATCAGAAACAAATGGGACAAAATCTTCAAAAGTTAGACACAATGGAACAAAATCTTCGGAAGTTAGACACAATGGAACAAAATCTTCAAAAGTTAGACACCACGCTTGAACAAACACGTGAAGATTTAACTACTGAGTTACATAACATTGAATCTAAATGTCAAAAAGTCTGTAATGACGTAAAAACACAAATTTGTGAGCATTTTCAACCTATTTTTTCGCGGCATGAAAATGCATTACAGAATCACGAAGCAGCCATAAAAGAACTGCAAACTATTGTTCATGAAAATCATAAGACCTTGCGGGATAAAATTGACTCAGTTGCATCTACCGTTTCGGTTACGCTATTTGTAAAAACTCAGGAGAACTTAAAGGACACAGTAGATACTCTGAAAATTGGTTCAGAAAGACACATGGAAGAAATTAGTTCATTATCAGAGAAAGTAGTCGAACTTTCGGATGAGCTAAATAATTTATCTACGAAGATAGATGATAATCCGAATGACACAAAACCGGTAGTCTTTAATGACACAGAAGAGTACGAACAAATTAGGAAATTCAAACAAAATCAGAATCAAATTAATACGCAACACCAAAGAGAAATCCGGGAAGTACAAGATCAGTTGGCACATGTAATACAAGAATTACATATTTCAGAGGACACTCGCGCTCCAACACGGGAAGAGGGACTTAGAAATACGGAAAAGCCACAATATAATAACACAGGGCATTTCGGAAATTATGAAAGAAATTGGCAAGGTGCACCGAAGTTTGAGATGGAACCGCCGACATGACGTAACAATGACCGATATGCGACTCGCCGACACGATGATTTTGACTATAAGCTGTTCATTACTACACGTAAATTCAAAACATTTAAGAATCTTGGCAGGGTCGCTATATGAAACCTTCCCTTAGAAAAATTTATGAATGATTGTGCTGATAAACCTCTTACATTATTTGATTTTCAAGCAGCTAAGCAGAACAGAACGTACTCAGACATTTCGCTCTTTACCTATTCTGATCAACACTAAACTGACACACAATATTTTTAGCGCAACGCAATCTGACTTTCAATAATCCCTACAAGAGAATGGCCCTGACTAACATTAACCTATATCTTTCACAAATCACTTACCTCACAAAAATCTTCGTTACTCGAACTACTGCAATACAGCGAGCGCCATTACTGCCAGCTAAATAATAGATTCAAACTACTGAAGGCACCAACTACTGATAGCCATAGTTAGCAAATGAAAGATTTTGATAGAGAACAAACAATGTATTTACCTCAATCGTGTTCAAAAGTCACAATATATACATCAGTTCATGACATCCAGTCTTACAAATTTACTGTCCCTGAAGGACACACGTCCTGATCATCCGCTCTCAAAACTCCGCCATTTCTCTCCCCACATCCACCACTGCTGGCGGCTCCCTCCAACTGCGCAACGCTACGCGCTGTTAACAGCCAACTGCCCAACACTACAATAGCATATACTCCAACAATGCAAACCAACGACAGCCTTCACACAGCACAGTCAGTGATTTTCATATAGAGCGCTACGTGGTGTTACCAACATAAAAACCTAAACAGCCTACTTACAACACGAAATTGCAAATCTTGTCTACCGATGGGTGAATGTGTGACGCTGCAACGCAGCAATCGTCAGGGCAGCTCTCAGAGCTCCGGAATCATCATCGTCATCGATCCAGCGTGCAACGGGTGCTTTAGTGACCACAAGGACCATAAACAGCAAACATACAGGAACGAGGGTGGGGGGGAGGGGGGGTCGAGCTCACGGCGTCCCATACACCGACTACCACTGGTCTCTGTACACCGACAAGCCCATTGTGAGCCACAATGACCAGTGAAAACGTGTCTGGGGACGCCCTGGGCAGGGGTGGGATACTAACCTGATTGTCACCTTCCATAAGGCCCAACAGCCAGGAGTGATGGTCTGTAGTACCATTTCACTTCATAGCAGGACCAATTTGCGCCATCTGCGACACTCTTACAGCACAGGCATACGTCGACGTTATTCTACACCACGTTTTGTTGCCCTTCATGACAAGCCATCCTGGGCTTACATTTCAGCAACATAATGCCCATCTGCACATGGTTAGAGATACCACTGCTTGTCTTCGTTTTTGCCAAACATTGCTTTAGTCAGAAAGGTCGCCGGATCTCTCCTCAATTGAGAACGTTTTTAGCATTATGGGCAGCCCCGTTGAACCAGCTCGGGCTTTTGTCCATCTAACGCACCAGTGGAACAGAATGTGGTACTATATTCGTCATGAAGACGTCAATGCCAACGCAAAGAACTACTTTGATAAGAGCCAAAGGTCGACCAGCATATTGTTGACGTGCTGAATTTGTGAATCTTTTCCTCTCGCATAAATCATCCAATTTTTCTCAAACAGTAATCTTTTGTTTGTCTCCACATGTACATCACATTTACCGATTTTCGTTCCATTCCGATAATGCCTTTGCGCTGCTTCTTTTGTTTGTCTTTGAGTGTATGTATTTGTATGATCAGTGATTTTTTAGAAGCAATGAAGAACATACGATTTTTTGTCGTAGCAGAGAAGGATAGTCGAAATCTTGCTCTGTATCGATTATGGTTACCTCACTTCCCGTCAGATGGCAGTTATAGCAGCGTGTTTACAAGATGTCGGCTAGCGATAAGGGAAAAGTATTTTGAATGTCACCAAGTCCGTTTTCTCAGAACAGGGCCAGTGTAAGACACTCCCTCCGATTACTCTCTTCGCAGATGGTATACTAAATTGTTTACGTCGGTTGGTTATGTAAACGACCAAGCGTTGAACAATCCACAGAAGCTGTGTTGAACAGGCAGTGTCTGGGCTGCCGCCACAGAACACGCTTCCAGAGTGGCTGTTACCGCAGTTGAGTGAAGATAGTGACGATCCTGTACTGCAATAGGATTGTTCACAACCTCGTTTCCACAAAGAGGTAAAGCCTTTCTAGACCAACATCTACCAGAGCGATTGATTGGACGCGAGACGGACAGTGATCATATACTTTTATCCTGACCATCATGTTCACTGGTCCGGACACCGTGGGATTTTTTTCGTGTAGGGTGCGTTAAGGATCAAATATATGTCCTTATTCTACCGGCGAATATTCCGGAAGAATTGTTGTAATGTAGTAGCGCAGTCGAGTCGGCTTTCTAGATGTCGCCACTGACATACTGAGGTGTGCATGTGGGAAGAGTTATACTATCGTGCAGCTGTGTTTCTGTTGACAATGAGCGCACGTATTGAGCGTTTGTAACGAATATCAAAAACTATATCGAGGACTTAGATTTACAGTGCACAAAACAACAAGATTCATTTTCTTAGATCAAATGTGGCATCTGTTACGTGGTTTCGTAACCACGACAATTATTTTGAATAATACAAGCAAAATATCCTCTGGTGTTAGCCACAGGGGCCCTTCCCAATAAAGAAAAGAAAATATTGTCGTCGTCGCCAATCGTCGTCGCCGTCGTCATCACTGTTGTTGTTGTGATCTGGAGTCTCAAGGTTGGTCTCATGCAGCTCTTCACGCTAGTCTATCCATTGCAAACATCTCCACCTATCAGTCTCTACTGCAACCTACATTCACTTGAACCTGCTTACTGTATTCTATTCATGCCTAAGTCCTCCATTACAACTTTTATCCCCCACACTTCGCTTAGTCACCAAATTGACTAATACTGATGCCTAGATACGTGTTCAATCAATTGATAACTTCTTTTAGTCAAATCGAGCCATTAATATCTTTTTCCCCATTCAGTATTTCCACACTAATTATTCGATGTACTCATCTAACGCTAGCGTTCTTCTGTAGCACCCCATTTCTTAAGCTTCTATTCTCTCTGTGTCGAAACTCCTTATCGCCCATGTTTCAGCATATCTTCCTGTTGTCAGACTGCATTTTACATTCCTTCTACTTCGGCCGTTACAAGAAATCTGCTGCCAAAATAGGCAAACTCATTTACTACTTTTACCTCTCTTTTCCTGGTCTAATTCTCGCAGAATCCTAACATTTAATTCGAATGCACTGCGTTATTCTGGTTTTATTTTTCTTGATATTCATCTTGTAAGCTCTTTTCAAGAAAACTGGTAATTAGTCCATACCAAATATGAATAATCTGTGACTGACTTGATGCATTTGCATTTTATATCGTTTCCACTTCACAGAGTTGGTGCAGTGACTGTACACTGTACAATATCACGATACACGTGTACAGTTGAAATTTGATAACAGAAGAGAACAACCTGAAATATCAATATGTGCTACTGTAATTGTGTGGCACTACACAGTCATACAATACAAGAACATGTGGCAATGCACAGTTTATTTGCTTTTATTGGCAGCTTCAGTTAGTGATTAAGGCTACTGCTGCAGCGACATTCCATCCTTTATCATAATCTCTTTTACTCCTATGTTCTACATACCGGTACTGTTTATTGGTAGTTTATGTCTGATGTAGTTTACTGTTTTCTGTACACTGACTAATAAGAGCTGATCCATATTTGAAATAGGACCCATGTTTTACAAAAATTCTATTTTGTCATCCAAGAAATTTCATTACTATTCAGTTACTGGACATATTTGCTGTACATGTTTACCACATAAAACAGAAATCTTTCATTACAAAATCATACAACAGCGCGACTACCTTGTCAGGCAACATGAACATGCTCATCGTTATCGGAACGCTTTCGTCTGCTCGTCAATTCACGTTGAATTTGCCCAGCCATCTGTCCATCACTCGGGTCCTCACTATTTTTATACTTGTGTCATGACCGAAAGCCCACTTTCTGCAGTGACACTATCGTTTCTTGGCGGCAAACTGTGATCATGTAAACGATGGTGAGCAGTGTCACCAGAATATTTCAGTGTAAGCGTGTTACATTATATTAGAGAACTGAATAACATTTCCAGCTTCAGAAAATATTTAATGACATGTCTAATAAAGTAACAATAAGGACTATCATTTTGCCTGTACTCCTTTGTTACACTCGTACATCCTCATTTCCAATCAGTGTTCCTTAGCAGGTGCAGACCCCTTAAATTTCCTTTTCTCAGAACTCGTTATGTCAGAAAACATCTACCTTGTTCACCTAGAGATTCTTTTTATATATGATGATATCATTGTTGTCATCATTACTGCCATTATGATTATTACTATTATCATCTTTCCTTTCTTAGTCGTTATGCCTGGTTAAAAATGGAAAGTGACGCGGACCTTGATCAAGCGTGACTTCCTCTTAACTGTACGGTATATGTTACATTGCATTTAGGAACTTTCAGGTAATTAAACATGTATCAATAATTACAGATTTCTGTAGTTGTATATATACATTTGAATGGAGCTGTATTGCGTTGATGTACTGGTGGATATTGCATGGTATGACTCCTGTAGTTGATAGTATAATTGGTATAATGTCAACTTTATCCTGATGCCACATGTCCTTGACTTCCTCAGCCAGTTGGATCTATTTTTCAGTTTAGTCTCCTGTTATCTTCTGTATATTTGTTGTATTGGGTATGGATATTTCGATTAATTGTGTTAATTTCTTCTTTTTATTAGTGATTATGATGTCCAGTTTGTTATGTGGTGTTGTTTTATCTGTTATAATGGTTCTGTTCCAGTATAATTTGTATTCATCATTCTCCAGTACATTTTGTGGTGCAAACTTATATGTGGGAACGTGTTGTTTTATTAGTTTATGTTGTATGACAAGTTGTTGATGTATTATTTTTGCTACATTGTCATGTCTTCTGGTGTATTCTGTATTTGCTAGTATGGTCCATCCGCTTGTGATGTAATCTGCTGTTTCTGTTTGTTGTTTGCAAAGTCTGCATTTATGTGTTGTGGTATAGGGACCTTTAATAATATGCTTGCTGTAATATCTGGTGTTTATTGTTTGATCCTGTATTGCAATCATGAAACCTTCTGTCTCACTGTATATATTGCCTTTTCTTAGCCATGTATTGGATGCGTCTTGTTCCATGTGTGGCTGTGTTAAATGATACGGGTGCTTGCCATGTAGTGTTTTATCTTTCAAATTTACTTTCTTCATATATGTTGATGTTATGTGATCTAAAGGGTTGTAGAAGTGATTATGAAATTGCAGTGATGTAGCCGATGTATTTATATGAGTGATTGCTTTGTGTATTTTGCTAGTTTCTGCTCATTCTATAAAGAATTTTCTTAAATTGTCTACCTGTCCATAATGTAGGTTTGTTATGTCGATAAATCCCCTTCCTCCTTCCTTTCTGCTTAATGTGAATCTTTCTGTTGCTGAATGTATGTGATGTATTCTATATTTGTGGCATTGTGATCGTGTAAGTGTATTGAGTGCTTCTAGGTCTGTGTTACTCCATTTCACTACTCCAAATGAGTAGGTCAATATTGGTAGAGCATAAGTATTTATACCTTTTGTCATGTTTTTGCTGTCAATTCTGTTTTTAATATTTTTGTTAGTCTTTGTCTATATTTTCTTTTAGTTCTTCTTTAATATTAGTATTATCTATTACTATTTTTGTCTGTATCCTAGATATTTATAGGCATCTGTTTTTTCCATCGCTTCTATGCAGTCGCTGTGGTTATCCAATATGTAATCTTCTTGTTTAGTGTGTTTTCCCTTGACTATGCTATTTTTCTTACATTTGTCTGTTCCAAAAGTCATATTTATATCATTGCTGAATACTTCTGTTCTCTTTAGTAATTGGTTGAGTTGTTGATTTGTTGCTGCCAGTAGTTTTAGATCATCCATGTATAACAAATGTGTGATTTTGTGTTGATATGTTCCAGTAATATTGTATCCATAATTTGTATTATTTAGCATGTTGGATAGTGGGTTCAGAGCAAGGCAGAACCAGAAAGGACTTAATGAGTCTCCTTGGTATATTCCACACTTAATCTGTATTGGCTGTGATGTGATATTATTTGAATTTGTTTGTGTATTAAGTGTGGTTTTCCAATTTTTCATTACTATGTGTAGGAACTGTAACAATTTAGGATCTACTTTGTGTATTTCCAATATTTGTAGTAACAATCAGTGGGGTACACTATCAAAAGCTTTTTGGTAATCAATGTTTGCGTAGTGTAGTGACCTTTGTTTATTTTTAGCTTCATATGTCACCTCGGCATCTATTATCAGTTGCTCTTTACATCCTCGTGCTCCTTTGCAGCAGACTTTTTGTTCTTCATTGATAATTTTGTTCTGTGTTGTATGTGTCATTAATTTCTGTGTAATGACTGAAGTTAATATTTTGTATATTGTTGGGAGGCATATTATGGGGCGATATTTAGCTGGGTTTGCTGTGTCTGCTTGATCTTTAGGTTTCAGATAAGTCATTCCTTGTGTAAGTGTATCAGGAACTGTGTATGGGTCTGCAGTGTAACTGTTAAATAATTTACATAGATGTGAGTGTGTTGAGGTGAACTTCTTTAGCCAGAAATTTGCTATATTATCTTTTCCAGGGGCTTTCCAATATTGCGTAGAATTAATTGCTCGAGAGACTTATGTTGCAAAATTACCACTTCAGGCATTTGTGGTATCATCTTGTACGTTTCTGGTTCTGCTTGTATCCACCGTGCATGTCTGTTACGTTGTACTGGGTTTGACCATATGTTGCTCCAGAAGTGTTCCATGTCTGTTATGTTTGGTGGATTGTCTATTTTAATGTGTGTGTTATCTACTGTCTGGTAAAATTTCTTTTGGTTTGTGTCGAATGCTTGGTTTTGTTTCCCTCTATTTTCACTTTTTTTGTATCTTCTAAGTCGTTTGGCCAATTCTTGTAATTTCTGCTTCTTTTCATCTGATTGCTCTATCGCTTCTTGTAAGATTTTACCTAAACTTTTTCGTTTTTTGTCTGATATTTAATTTCTTATGAATTGTGTTAGCTGTCCAAAGTCTTTTCTCAGTTTTTCTATTCTGATCTGTAGCCAGTGTTGCCATGCTGGTTTTGTGGGTTTCTTCTGTGTGTCGGTTGGTTCTGATCTCTGCCTAGTGTGTATTTTTTAGTGCAGTTAGTGTTCCTATATAAACCAGTAGTTGTAACTCTTCCATAGTTGTATTTTCATTTATTTTTTGCGTATGATTGTGTTGATAGTTGTAATTGTTGTTTCGACTTGTGGATTATTTGGTGGCCTATGCAAAAATGGTCTAATGTCTGTATTTGTGTCTTTGTATTCTATATATGTCAGCTGAAATTTTTCTTCTATATCTAACATGTGTGTCACTTCGTGTTCCATTTGTGCTTGTTCTGGTGGCTGTCTTAAGATTTCATTTTCCTCTGATTGTTTAATTGATGCATCTTATTCTTTGTTTGTTTGCTCTGGGATATTTGAGTCCATTACTGTATTTTCTTCTTCTTCTGATTGCACATTATTTTGTTCCAGTATTTGTTGTACTTGTTGTTTGATGTTTTCTAATTCTCACTGGGGTGTCCCGTTATTTTTAATTATTACACGGATCTGATCAGCTAGTCGTTGTTCTGTTAAAAGTTTTAATTCTGGGTATCTGATAATAAATGTTGTGTATACTTGTGATCTGTATCCAGTTGTGTTGGTTCCTCAGTTTGTTGCTTGGTAATAACAGAACATGATGTGCCGGTTAACTGCATCTGACCATCTCATCCTCTGTCTTTGTTTTCCTTCTAGAGTGGTTGCAGAAAGCATATCCTGCAAAACACCTCTATTTGGATTTAAATCATTTTCCATGTGGCTAGCAGCGTCGTTACCATTGTGGACGGGCATAGGGTTCAAGCGTCCTCCTCGACCATGACAGCGCTTGTCCAAGGCATCGTTAGTTCTATCCTGAACCAACTAATCACACAAAAAGGGGGTTCGCTCTATTAGTGGTTTGTTCTCTTCGTCACCTTTTACGACTGGCAAAATTTACTGGAGGCCTATTCTTTTCCTGGGCCTCCACGGGTTTTATTATTATTATTATTATTATTTCTTTCTTGTCTCAGACGTTATGTCTGGTTAAAAATGGAAGGTGATGCGGACCTTGATCAAGCGTGTCTTCCTTTTAACTGTACGGTATATGTTACACTGCACTTAGGAACTTTCGGATAATTGAACAAGTGTCAATAATTACAAAATTTCTGTAGTTGTATGTATAAGTTTGGATGTAGCTGTATTGCATTGATGTACTGGTGGATATTGTGTGGTATGACTCCTGTAGTTGATAGTATAATTGGTATAATGTCAACTTTATCCTGATGCCACATGTCCTTGACTTCCTCAGCCAGTTGGATGTATTTTTCAATTTTTTCTCCTGTTTTCTTTTGTATATTTGTTGTATTGGGTATGGATATTTCGATTAATTGTGTTAATTTCTTCTTTTTATTGGTGAGTATGATGTCAGGTTTGTTATGTGGTGTTGTTTTATCTGTTATAATGGTTCTGTTCCAGTATAATTTGTATTCATCGTTCTCCAGTACATTTTGTGGTGCATACTTGTATGTGGAAACATGTTGTTTTATAAGTTTATGTTGTAAGGCAAGCTGTTGATGTATTATTTTTGCTACATTGTCATGTCTTCTGGGGTATACTGTATTTGCTAGTATTGTACATCCACTTGTGATGTGATCTACTGTTTCTATTTGTTGTTTGCAAAGTCTGCATTTATCTGTTGTGGTATTGGGATCTTTAATAATATGCTTGCTGTAATATCTGGTGTTTATTGTTTGATCCTGTATTGCAATCATGAATCCTTCCATCTCACTTTATATATTGCCTTTTCTTAGCCATGTGTTGGATGCGTCTTGATCGATGTGTGGCTGTGTTAGATGATACGGGTGCTTACCATGTAGTGTTTTCTTTTTCCAATTTACTTTCGTCGTATCTGTTGATGTTATGTGATCTAAAAGGTTGTAGAAGTGGTTATGAAATTGCAGTGGTGTAGCCGATGTATTTATATGAGTGATTGCTTTGTGTATTTTGCTAGTTTCTGCTCGTTCTATAAAGAATTTTCTTAAATTGTCTACCTGTCCATAATGTAGGTTTGTTATGTCGATAAATCCCCTTCCTCCTTCCTTTCTGCTTAATGTGAATCTTTCTGTTGCTGAATGTATGTGATGTATTCTATATTTGTGGCATTGTGATCGTGTAAGTGTATTGAGTGCTTCTAGGTCTGTGTTACTCCATTTCACTACTCCAAATGAGTAGGTCAATATTGGTAGAGCATAAATATTTATAGCTTTAGTCATGTTTCTTGCTGTCAGTTCTGTTTTCAGTATTTTTGTTAGTCTTTGTCTATATTTTTCTTTTAGTTCTTCTTTAATATTTGTATTTTCTATTCCTATTTTTTGTCTGTATCCTAGATATTTATAGGCATCTGTTTTTTCCTTCGCTTCTATGCAGTCGCTGTGGTTATCCAATACGTAATCTTCTTTTTTAGTGTGTTTTCCCTTGACTATGCTATTTTTCTTACATTTGTCTGTTCCAAAAGCCATATTTATGTCGTTGCTGAATACTTCTGTTATCTTTAGTAATTGGTTGAGTTGTTGATTTGTTGCTGCCAGTAGTTTTAGATCATCCATGTATAGCAGATGTGTGATTTTGTGTGGGTATGTTCCAGTAATATTGTAACCATAATTTGTATTATTTAGCATGTTGGATAGTGGGTTCAGAGCAAGGCAGAACCAGAAAGGACTTAATGAGTCTCCTTGGTATATTCCACGCTTAATCTGTATTGGCTGTAATGTGATATTATTTGAATTTGTTTGTATATTAAGTGTGGTTTTCCAATTTTTCATTACTATGTTTAGGAACTGTATCAATTTAGGATCTACTTTGTATATTTCCAATATTTGTAGTAACCATCAGTGGGGTACACTATCAAAAGCATTTTGGTAATCAATGTATGGATAGTGTAGCGACCTTTGTTTAGTTTTAGCTTGATATGGCACCTCTGCATCTATTATCAGTTGCTCTTTACATCCTCGTACTCCTTTGCAACAGCCTTTTTGTTCTTCATTGATAATTTTGTTCTGTGTTGTATGTGTCATTAATTTCTGTGTAATGACTGAAGTTAATATTTTGTATATTGTTGGGAGGCATGTTATGGGGCGATATTTGGCTGGGTTTGCTGTGTCTGCTTGATCTTTAGGTTTCAGATAAGTTATTCCATGTGTAAGTGTATCAGGGAATGTGTATGGGTCTGCAATGTAACTGTTAAATAATTTAGTTAGATGTGAATGTGTTGAGGTGAATTTCTTTAGCCAGAAATTTGCTATATTATCTTTTCCAGGGGCTTTCCAATCGTGAGTAGAATTAATTGCTTGAGTGACTTCATTTTGCAAATTTATCACTTCAGGCATTTGTGGTATTATCTTGTACGTTTCTGGTTCTGCTTGTATCCACCGTGCATTCCTGTTATGTTGTACCGGGTTTGACCATTTGTTGCTCCAGAAGTGTTCCATGTTTGTTATGTTTGGTGGATTGTATATTTTAATGTGTGTGTTATCTATTGTCTGATAAAATTTCTTTTGGTTTGTGTTGAATGTTTGGTTTTGTTTCCTTCTATTTTCACTTTTTTTTGTATCTTCTAAGTCGTTTGGCCAATGCTTGTAATTTCTGCCTCTTTTCATCTAATTGCTCTATCACTTCTTGTTGTGAGATTTTACCTAACCTTTTTCGTTTTTTTTCCGACATTTCATTTCTTATAAATTGTGTTAGCTGTCCAATGTCTTTTCTCAGTTTTTCTATTCTGATCTGTAGCCTGTGTTGCCATGCTGGTTTTGTGGGTTTCTTCTGTGTGTTGGTTGGTTCTGATCTCTGCCTAGTGTGTATATTTAGTGTAGTGAGTGCTCCTATATAAACCAGTAGTTGTAACTCTTCCATAGTTGTGTTTTCATTTATTTTGTTGTGTATGATTGTGTTGATAGTTTTTATTGTTGTTTCGACTTGTGGGTTATTTGGCGGTCTATTCAAGAATGGTCTAATGTCTGTATTTGTGTCTTTGTATTCTATATATGTCAGCTGAAATTTTTCTTCTATATCTAATATGCGTGTCACTTCGTGTTCTATTTGTGCTTGTTCTGGTGGCTGTCTTAAGATTTCGTTTTCCTCTGACTGTTTAATTGATGCGTCTTGTTCTTTGTTTGTTTGCTCTGGGATATTTGAGTCCATTACTGTATTTTCTTCTTCTTCTGATTGCACATTATTTTGTTCCAGTATTTGTTGTACTTGTTGTTTGATGTTTTCTAATTCTCACTGGGGTATCCCGTTATTTTTAATTATTACACGGATCTGATCAGCTAGTCGTTGTTCTGTTAAAAATTTTAATTCTGGGTATCTGGTAATAAATGTTGTGTATACTTGTGATCTGTATCCAGTTGTGTTGGTTCCTAGGTTTGTTGCTTGGTAATAACAGAACATGAGGTGTCGATTAACTTCATCTGACCATCTCACCCTCTGTCTTTGTTTTCCTTCTAGGGTGGTTGCAGGAAGCATATCCTGCAAAACACCTCTATTTGGATTTGAATCATTTTCCAGTTGGCTAGCAGTGTCGTTACCATTGTGGACGGGCATAGGGTTCAAGTGTCGTCCCCGACCATGACGGCGCTTGTCCGAGGCTTCTTTAGTTCTGTCATGAACCAACTAATCACTCTAAAAGGGGGGTTAGCCCTATTAGTGGTCTGTTCTTTTCGTCGCCTTTTACGACTGGCAGAACATACCGGAGGCCTATTCTTTTCCCGGGCCTCCACGGGATTTATTATTATTATTATTATCATTATTATTACTGTTACTACTATTAGTGGCAGCAGCTGCTGTTGTGAAGTACTCCAAGTACTAACTTTATTAGTTTACAATCATTGTTATATAGTCACATTGCCGCTTGAGACGCACAAACCGTTTTAATATTATTTTTCATATTAAAATTGTTACTTCTTAGGAAACTCCGGTGTAAAAAAGGTACTGTACGTATGACAACCCGCTCCAGTGTAAGAGAAGGCTTCATGGACCTAATCAGATCAGGTTAAATAAATAAAAAGAACAAATAAAAATTAATTGAAACCACCTCAGCTGTATCTCAGTTACGTTTATTGCGCCATGACTAGTTTCTCTATGAGGGAACATCTTCAGGAAACACCTAAAATCCACCAAGAATCTTCGGACTTAATTCTCCCAAAGTGGCAGAAATGTGCCGGTGTCAGCACTAAAAGCTGTCTAACAGCCATACGGCGTTAAAAGGCACGTACTTGAACAGGAAGAGCACACTGAAACACTTCGACGACCGCCTGACGCAAGCGAAGCCATTAGTACGTATAGGAAACACAACAATATGCTGCGCTATACCGGTGTAACCAACGCAAGACACCAGTGGAACCCTCGTGAGGATTTTAAAACTACTGCTGTGTTATTAGGACAGCCGTCTGACGGCACTAAGAGCTTTGTTTCCGTTTCGAGTGGAATTACTGTGGTAGGGAAAAACCTTTTTTGCAAGCTAATTGTCCAACGTAATAGTCATTAAATCCTAAATTGAAAACTGATGTGCCAGCCGGTGTGGCCAAGCGGTTCTAGTTGCTTCAGTCTGGAACCGCGCGACCGCTGCGGTCACAGGTATGAATCCTGCCTAGGGCATGGATGTGTGTGATCTCCTTAGGTTAGTTAGGTTTAAGTAGTTCTAAGTTCTAGGGGACTCATGACCTCAGATGCTAAGTCCCATAGTGCTCAGAGCCATTTGAACCATTTTTTTTTGAAAACTGGTGTGTATGAACCATTAGCGGAGATAAGAAAACTATTCATAAAATAATCCTTTTTCGGCCCCAGTCACGTTTCTTTTTCAACATTCATTGGTGTGATTCGTTCCGACAGAGATATGCACTGATCAGCTGCGTATCTGTTACTCATGTATGAACTGTTAATGATAGATTCAAGAGAATTGCCTAAAGATCCTTTGCTGGCTGTGACGGTAATATTACGTTCCGACATGTTGATGCCCCAGGACTGGGGCCTTGCTAATAAATATTGGAAAACGATCTATAAAATGTAAAGAAATCATATTCCTTCCATCACAACATCTATTGTAGATTGTTTAAACAGTGTAGTCGAAAGAAACAGTAATCTAAGACACACTAATAAGAGAAAGAAAAAAAACGCTGTCCAAACAAGCCTTGAAGGCCCTGCATTAGTGGCCGGCTGACGAGACATCCTGAGCCCTTAGGCAACACCGGATGCGGCTACAGATGGGCATGTGGTCAGCACACCTCTCTCCCAGCTGTTGTCAGTTTTCCTGAACGGTGCTGCCACTTCTCAATCAAGAACCTCCTCAATTGGCCTCACAATGGCCGAGTGCACCCCGCTTGCCAAAAGCACTCGGTACACCCGGAAGGTGACACATCCAAGTCCTAGGCAACCCCGACAGCGCTTTACTTTGGTGGTCTAATGGGAACCACTGCGGCAAGGGCATTGAGGAGACGCACTACTGCTTTACGTAAATGTAAAACAGTTTCAGATTTTCTCATTCATTCCAGGGTACATAAATGATGGCACACTCTATGCAGAAACTACTGGCACTAGACACCAAAGAAATACAATTTTCGAACAAAAAGCTCCGAGACCAGTCTTATTCGCGACATTAGCGGAGTAACTACGGTGGCACCTTGAACCAACAATTGTAAACAGCGTTCGACAAGCAAGCTGTGAGCAGGCAGTGTTAAGTAGTGGACGTATCAACGTAACGTGTCAACACTGTTGTGTCATAAATAGTGTTGGGAGAATATCTCTAAATCAAGTGATCAGGACGTTGTCCGAATTGTTTCCAAGAAGATAAAAGTGAGTACAAAGTCTGTGGTGCAAAACTTGATTACAGGACAGAAATATCGACACGTAGACGCCTGCCGCAACTTTCTTGAAAATGTAGAAAATTCTTTTCTGGAAAAAATCATCACGGGTGACGAAACTCGGTGCTATCAACACGAAACTTCTACAAAATATCGAAGTGCAAAAGTTCACATAAATGGTCAAGGTGTTGTCGATACGAACCTTCCACAAAACATGAAAGCGCACAAACTCAAATGAAGGGCCAGCGCTTTGACTAAGTAATCAACATTAAAACCAATGTGACGTGCGAATTGAACACTATCCCAAGCAATGACACGTTTCTGCGAACGTTCTTTGCGTTGAGCTGAAGTGGAGGGATACCGTGTGGAACACTTGAAAAATTAAAACAACCAATGATTCTCCATTTTTATTAATCCAGTCTCGAAACTTTTTAACTGACGGTGTATAGTGACCATTTTGAACACCACTGGTACGACCAGAAGGTGAGGTATTGAAGCTGAAAGACAGCTCTATACTGACTGTATTCTTTTTCTAATTATTTGAAATAAAGAAATATGAAAACGAAACATTTCAGAAACACAGGTAAATCTAGCTAACCAACAACGTCGGCTGTGAGATATTATTCGTGCATCTGCACCTAGTTTCAAACAGCTTGGGAATGCTGCAGATATAAAAAACATAAAAAAATGCATCACCTCGGTACCGACACTTCCGGAAACTCTACAGAAAACTGGAATGGAGATCAACATAAACATCATTTCCACCCTTTTTATTGCTCATGAAAGCCACAACTGCATGTTGTACCACCATACAGCGAGACCTTCAGAGGTGGTGGTCCAGATTGCTGTACACACCGGTACCTCTAATACCTAGTAGCACGAGCTCTTGCATTGATGCATGCCTGTATCCACAAGTTCGTCAAGGCGCTGTTGGCCCAGATTGTCCCACTCCTCAACGGCGTTTCGGCGCACATCTCTCAGAGTGGTTGGTGGGTCACGTCGTCCACAAACAGCCCTTTTCAATCTATCCCCGGCATGCTCAATAGGGTTCATGGACTCTGCGCAGTCTAGTCAAGCGATGTCGTTATCGTGAAGGAAGTCATTCACAAGATATGCACGGTGGGGCGCGAATTGTCGTCCATGAAGACGAATGCCTCGCCAATATGCTGCCGATATGGTTGCAATATCGGTCGGAAGATGGCATTCACATATCGTACAGCCGCTACGGCGCCTTCCATGACCACCAGCGACGTACGTCGGCCCCACATAATGCCACCCAATGACAGCATGGAACCTCGGCCTTGCTGTACTCGCTGGACAGTGTGTCTAAGGCGTTCAGCCTGACTGGGTTGCCTCCAAACACATCTCTGACGATTGTCTGGTTGAAGGCATATGCGACACTCATCGGCGAAGAGAACATGATGCCAATCCTGAGCGATAAATTTGATACATTGTTGGGCCTATCTGTATCGCACTGCATGGTGTCATGGTTCCAAAGACGGACGTCGCCATGGACGTCGGGAGTGAAGTTGCTCATCATGCAGCCTATTGCGCACTGTTTTAGTCGTAACACGACGTCCTGTGGCTGCACGAAAAGCATTATTCAACATGGTGGCGTTGTTGTAAGGGTTCCTCCGAGCCATAATCCGTAGGTAGCTGTCATCCACTGCAGTAGTAGCCCTTGGGAGGCCTCAGCGATGCATGTCATCGACATTTCCTGTCTTTTTGTATCTCCTCCATGTCCGAACAACATCGCTTTGGTTCAATCCGAGAAGTCTGGACGCTTTCCTTGTTGTGAGCCCTTCCTGGCACAGAGTAACAATGCGGAAGCCACCGAACCGCGGTATTGATCGTCTAGACATGGTTCAACTACAGACAACACGAGCAGTGTACCTCCTTCCTGATGCAATGACTGGAACTGATCTGCTGTCGCCAGCCAGTGTGGCCGAGTGGTTCTAGGTGCTTCAGTCTGCTAAGTTCCATAGTGCTCAGAGCCGTTTGAAGCATTTGATCTGCTGTCGGACGCCCTCCGTCTAATAGGCGTTGCTCATTCATGGTTGTTTACATCTTTGGGCGGGTTCAGTACATCTCTGAACAAATGGTTCAAATGGCTCTGAGCACTATGGGACTTAACATCTGAGGTCATCAGTCCCATCAAACTTAGAACTACTTATACCTGACTAACCCAAGGAAATCACACACAGCCATGCCTGAGGCAGGATTCGAACCTGCGACCGTAGCGGTCGCTCGGTTCCAGACTGAAGCTCCTAGAACCGCTCAGACATATCGGCCGGCTCATCTCTGAACAGTCAAAGCGACTGTGTCTGTGGTACAATATAAAGAGTCAACGTCTATCTTCAGGAGTTCTGGGAACCGGGGTGATGAAAAACTTTTTTTGATGTGTGTATTTTTAATTGGGATTCAGGCTGTAAACTTGAGTCACAAGCAGATGTGTTTTATGTGAATCTGTTTCCACTAACGCCTCTTATTACATAAAGGTTTGGTATTAAGTCGCCTATGGTCGCCGGTTCGAATCCTGCCTCGGGCATGGATGTGTGTAATGTCCTTAGGTTAGTTAGGTTTAAGTAGTTCTAAGGTATAGGGGACTGATGACCTCAGATGTTAAGTCCCGTAGTGCTCAGAGCCAGCCATATTAAGTCGCAAACATCATGGGCACCTACAAGAATATAAGCTTACAACATGAGCAGGGTAACAGAAAAAGAGCAGAGTGAGCACTAAAACTATGTGCAGGGCTGAAGTAAATAAATGATTTAAATGACAACGTGGAATACAAAAGTGTTTTATTTATTTATTACCTTTATTAAGGAATCGGTTTAAAACCAGTGGTGTTAAAAATCTATAAGAAATATACAGTGATCTAACGACTCTGCCCTCACTTCAGCTATTTTATTTTAGAGCACACAAACTTCTACGCTACGTATTCATTTTCGTCAACCTTGTACTCTTCGTTATCGAGTGTATAATATCAGAAACTGCATCCATGAATGTGTGGGGACAATCATGGTCCGACGAACTTCTTAATGCACAGTGTCACCCTTTATCATTTACATCACTCGTTTTTTCCTTTGCGCCAGATTCAGGTTTGGTTGAAAAGTCAGCACAATTACAGCAAAGTTTTAATACACCAGAAATAAAAGAATAAATCTGTTGTTCAGCGGCAGTGTTACAAGTCCTAAAAGTAATGTAACTTATTTTGGTGGAAATATGTCCCAAAGGTCCTTCTGATAACGAATTGTCGATATTATTAATATTAATCCACATTGTTAGTATTAATGTAGTGCAGAATGTTTGTTGTGCTGAAGAATGGCAGAAGACCTTGAACTACCACGGGAATCAATTTATGCTGTTTCTCACAAATAAAGAGGCATGCATGATGTCTATGAACTTAACATATTTGCTACATGAGTGGTGGTTTTCCTTCGTCTACAGACACGTCATCTAGTTCCTCTCACAGCTCAGAAAAGGTCTGCGTTATGTTCTTCATGAGACTGCGTAGGTGTTTTGCAGTTTCGGTCTTTCGGCGAAGCGCAGAAACAAATCCTAGGAAACTAAATGTTCAGTACCGACTGAGTTAACGAACACTGATAAAATTTGCTACAACGTAAGTAAGCCGTCCAGTGTCTGTTATACTCTTGTCACTGTGGATATCGGAATACTGTATTCCATAACGATATTCGAAACGGAATGTGCCATGCGTCCAGCACCAGCAGCCGGCCCGAGAGTACGCGCAGCAGAGCAACAGCAGCACTTGCCTGATAAACTGTAAATTAATTAAGTGTTTTTTTTCACGTGCTTCTGCAAAGAAGTGAACTGTACGCGTGTAATTTACTGTGTAGACTGGTGGTTAGAAATTTATCTTAGATTTTGTTGCTCTGTAAGTCTTGCGAATATTATTATGTTGGGCGGCTTCCTACTGTAAATTTTCCCGTCACCACAAACACCGTCACGTCACTAAGTTTTAATTTTGTGGTAGCAGACTGTATACAGTTTAGATAAGGGTATTTTAGTTTCAATATTTCTCTCGTGCAGTAACTTTTCGGCAAACAGGGTTTCTAATAACAGGTATCTGTAAATACATTAATTTCAGTAGAGAAATTTATTTCTGTTTAAAAGCTTGCGGTCTCAGAGTACAGTGAGAAAGCATCACAGCAACGTTTAGTGTTACTTTATCCTCCTTTGGTATATTTTATAACTCAGTAGTGCCATTTGAGACCTTATATCTATTTTATACACAGTACGATATGACTAGGGACTGTGCTTGTTGTGAGCAGTTACAAGGAGAGTTGGCTGCTATCCGTAAACAGCTGGAAGCAGCATGGGCTACTGTCGACAAGCTTTTAGCTGATGCTCAAGGTAGCGGTGACGTCAGGAGGCCAGTGACGAGACCTGCGACACCTCTGGTGACACTAGAATTCCCTGGTGACACGGACATCGCCGCGGCTTCTGCTACACAACATCTGACCGGTCCGTCCTCACTCCAGAGTAGGTGGCAGACAGTGGTGGCTTTTCGTGTCCCTGGGGTGGGGGGGGGTGGGAGGAGGCGAAAGAGATAGCAGGTTGTGTGGCGGGCCCCCTACGTCTTAACAACAGGTACGAGGTGCTACACGGTCTTGATGATAACTCTGAGCCAGCAAGGCCTGTCCAGTTGGGGGGCCAGCGGTCGGTTTTCCTTCCCAGTCCGAAGAAGTACACAGGGTGGATATGCTTGTCATTGGGGGCTCCAATGTTAGGTGGGTGATGGAGCCACTGAGGGATTTGGCAGGCAAGGCGGGAAAGATTCCAGTGTGCCTTCGGTATGTTTACCGGGAGGTCTCATCCGTGATTTGGAGGAGACCCTGCTGGCGGCTAACGAGTGAACTGGGTGCAACCGGTTGCATGTAGCGGCACATGTCGGCACGAATGACGCCTGCCATTTCGGTTCTGATGCCATCCTCGGCTCCTTTCGGTGGTTGGCTGATATGGTGAAAACTAGCAACGCACGCAGGGTGCAGGCTGAGCTATCTATTTGTAGCATCGTACCCAGGGTTGATCGCGGTCCACTGGTTTGGAGCAGAGTGGAAGGTCTAAACTAGAGGCTCAGACGACTCTGCAGCGGTATCGGATGCGAATTTCTAGAGCTCCGTTATCGGGTGCAGAATTGAGGGTTCCCCTTAATAGGTTAAGCGTGCATATAACGCAGGGAGCCGTTACTAGGGTAGCGCAGTACGTGTGGCGTTCAGATGGGGCTTTATCAGGTTAGAAACCCCTCCCTTGGGATCAAAGACAATGTGCCTGTTAAATCAGCGACAGTAACCTCAGAGAATCTTGGTCCTTACAGATCAGAGATAGAAAACATTAATATGATTTTATTGAACTGCAGGTGCATCCAAGGAAAGGGACCAGAATTAGTATCGCTTACTGAAGGTTATAATGCTCAGATAGTATTGGGAACAGAAAAATGGTTGAAACCAGACGTCAATGACAACGAAATCCTAAGTTCAGATTGGAATATTTATCGTAAGGATAGGTTAGTCGCCAATGGTGACGACTTCAATATTGCAGTAAAAAATTGGATAAAATCTAGAGAGGTTATCACTGATTCCGAATGTGAATTAATCTGGGTGAAATTTAGTATCAAAGAAGGGTTAAAAATGGTGATTGAATGCTTTTATAGACCACCTGGGTCAGGGTCTGTACTTGTAGAGCGCTTCAGACAGAACTTTCAGAATGTCATTAGTAATTTTCCTGATCATGCCGTTGTAATAGGGATGATTTCAACTTCCCAGGTATAGATTGGGAGTGTTATGCCATCGAAACTGGTGCCAGAGACAGGGAATAGTGAGGCATTATTCTGGATGTCTTGTCCAGAAATTATCTGCAGCAGATAGAGAACCAACTCGTGAGGGTAACGTCTTAGACATCCTGGCAACAAACAGACCTGAACCTATCGAATCAGTTAACGTAGAGGAAGGTATCAGTGATCATAAGGCTGTGACAGCATCTATGACGACGGGTTCTGCAAGGAATCTTAAGAAAGGTAGGAAGATATATTTACTCAGCAAGGGTGACAAGATACAAAGTTCAGATATCTCAGCAATCAGCATCAAATATTCGATGATGAGGACGAAGATGTGGAGAACAACTGGAAAAATTCAAAGGCATCGTTATGTATGCCCTAGACAAGTAGGATCCGAGTAAGGTTTTAAGGGATAGAAAGATTCACCATGGTTTAATAGCCGTGTTAGAAAAGCGCTACGTAAACAAAGAGCACTTCATCTCCGATTCGATAGAAGTAAAAACGAAGCTGACAAACAAAAGTAGAAAGTAGCGAAAATGTGCGTAAGGAGAGCAATGAGAGAAGTGTTCAAAGATTTTGATCGTAAGACGTTGTCAACCGACCTGAGTAAAAACCCTAAGGGATTTTGGTCGTATGCAAAGTCAAGTGGGTCAAAATCATCTATTCATTCTCTTAGCGACCACACCGGCACCGAAACGGAAGATAAAAAAGAGAAGGCCGAAAAACGGAATTCGTTCTTCCGAAGTTGTTGCACCGCGGAATATCGTAACACTGTCCCTCCTTTTAATCGTCGTACGAGCAAGGAAGTGGTAGATATTGAGATAACCGATCGCGGATCTGAAAATCAGTTACAATCGCTTAAAAACGGAATGGTTTTAGGACCTGATGAGATACCTATAAGATCCTATAAAGGTTATGCGAAACCACTTGCTCCGCTTCTAGAAGTAGATTATCGTAGATCGCTTGAGCAACGAAAGGTAACTAACGACTGGAAAAAAAGCACAGGTCATTCCCGTTTTTAAGAAAGGCCGTAAGACAGATCTACACAATTATAGACCTATATCTTTGACGTCAGTCTGTTGTAGAAGTATGGAACATGTTTTATGCTAAAAAATTATGACGTTTTTGGAAAATGAATATCTCCTCTGCAAAAATCGGCATGGACTCCGCAAACAGAGATCCTGCGAAACTCAGCTCGCTCTGTTCCTCAATGAGATACACAGCATAATGGACGACGGCAATCACGTTGATGCCGTGTTCCTTGATTTCAGTAAGGCATTTGACACCGTCTCGCATTGCCGTTTAATGAAAAAGATACGAGCTTACGGATTATCGGAGCCGACCTGCGATTGGATTCAAGACTTAGTAAAATGCCTCAGATGCTCTTTAAGGCTATTTGCAGATGATGCAGTTGTCTATACCAAAGTAGCAACCCCAGAAGACATGAAGAATCTGCAGAACGACCTGAAGAGAATTGATGAATGGTGCAGGCTCAGGCAGTTGACCCTGAAAGTAAATAAATTTAACATAATGCGCATACACAGGGAAAAAAATCTACTACTGTACAGCTACACTGTTGATGACAAACAGTTGGAGACAGCGTCTGGAGACAGCGTCTGCCGTAAAATATCCAGGCATAACTATCCAGAGCGACCTTAAGTGGAATGACCACATAAACCAGAGAGTGGGAAAAGCAGACGCCCGACTCGGATTCATCGGAAGATTCTTAATGAAATGGAACTCATCCGAAAGAAGTGGCTTATAAGGCGCTTGTTCACCTGATTCCTGAGTATTGTTCATCTATCTGGGATCCCTGCCAGGTAGGACTGATAGAGGAGATAGAGAAGGTCGAACGAAGAGCGGCGCCTTTCGTTATGGAATCGTTTAGCTGGCGAGAGAGCGATACCGAGATGCTAAACAAACTTCACTGGCAGACGTTGTAAGAGAGGTGTTGTGCATTACAAAGAGATTTGATACTGAAATTTCGGGACAGCACTTTTCAGGAGGATTCGCACATTATATTACTGCCCCCTGTGAGCGTGAGGTTGATTTGAGATTCTGAAATTCTGCGCAACGGATTAATCTGAGATGTACCCTTTACCCTGTGGCTCCTGCAAGATGCAATTTCCACCCCCACACTACTACAGAAGTCAGACAGACGCTCCTAACGTTCTAAAGAGACATGCCTGAAAAACTTTCAGCAATTTATCTTCTGGAGTCGTCTGATGTAAGGAAATGACACAAAAATTCACAAAATTTCTTATGTGGTTACTGGGATACTGGGTACTGGAGAAGTGCTAGTTAGTGTAAGAAAAACATGAAACTAACGAAAGTTATTGTTTATTTTGCAAAAATTCTGAGAAATCACAATGGCACTTTTAGTTATGAATTGAACAAGTTATATCCTGGTTCTTTTTGGACTGTGAAGTTACCTCTCAAGGATAGGATTCACTTACGAAATTTCTATACAAAGTTTATGGTTGTTGTTGACTTGGCAGAATGGCCGAGAGGCGCGCTTACTCAACTTGAATAATTATTCTTTAGAATGTGGCTAGGCACGGTCGATGCTGTCACGTGTGAAATGCAGTGAAGTGTACTGTTGTGGAGGAAATATGGGGATCGCAAGAGCTGTAGCGCATAATACCGTAAGCTGTGATGACTGCTGGCTGCGCCGCTCGCTGCTGACAAATAAGATAACTCTCGTTCTATCTGGATTGACCTTCACCAATCAAACTCTACCTACGCCTTGATGAAGTCAAGATTCCTATTCGCCCGTAGTCTATCTATTGGTGTGCTACACCGGTCAGATAACTAGTCCACCGCGATGCCACTCAAAAATTCGCTCGCAGGCGTTTACCTATAACTCTGTCCGTTCACACCGCATGATAAGTGTGTCGCCCAACACAGTGTACAACGCTTAATCGCAAGGACTCAATATAGAGAGTCGCACGTCGATTCGCTCTCAATAGAGGTGCTCTCCCAGTGAAGTACTGAGGAGAGACTTGTTCCTCGCTCCAAGAGCAACAACGGAACGGCGCCTCTCCACGCCAGAAGTGAAGGGGTATATCTTTCGGTCTCTTCCATTACTCCTTCAGCTCAAAGCGTCAGAAATATCGTCTGCCAATGAGCATTGCTATTCTAAAATGGGACAATGACGTTTTGTTTAAGGCGACCAATCGGGAAATCTGTAGTATCGGCGTTTGGCGTTTGCTATCTCCCTGTGAAAATCTCTGAAACTGCGTGCTATGTGTAAAGAATGCGTAGGCTGGCCGCTCCCACACAATGTAGCGGGATTTGCTTTTAAGCCGAGCACAGGGTCGTTCCTCCTTTCCCTCGGGCGAACGCTTTCTGCTCCGTGGGCGGCCACCGACCGACGTAGATGGGTTGGGTCTGGCCTCCTGGCGTGCGGTTACCTCTCTCGAACTAAAAGCTCCTGTGATCGTCGTGTCTGGAATGTATGTGTGTACGCCAGCCTTAAGTAATTCAACCACGGTGCGGACTTGCGATTTATTAGTTATTTGCATATCATTTACATGAATTCGTACAAAATTGACTTTATCTTATCGAGTTTGGGTTCGAATGAAGCGTCTTCATGTGCGGAATATGATTCTGAGGGCGGAATATGTAAGCAATGAAGGTCAGGAGACCACGACGTCTTACACCCCCACATGCATCTTGCATATTGACCATGAGGAGAAAATTCGAGAAATTAGAGTTAATACAGAGGCTTACCGACAGTCATTCTTCCCACGCTCTATTCACGAGTGGAACAGGATTGAAGGGATCAGATACTGCTACCGAAAGTACCCTCCGCCACACACCGTTAGTCGGCTTGGGGAGTATGATGTAGATGTGGATGTAGCTGCTGTTTCGGTTTCAGAGTCTGTTAATTCCCATCGTACACGAATCACCTGAGTACAAATGACAGCTCCACCAATGCACTGCTTGTTATACTTCGCGTACGCGATACTACTGACTCATCTATATGTGCACAGCGGTATGCCATATCTTTCGTCACCTCAGTGTATAACGTTACATAAGCGAAGTCACTTGTCGGAAGATGTCGGAAAAGTGGGCACATTCAGGTGGGAAAGAGCTTGAGTTAAAGTTTTGCAATTTTGTTAGGAAGGAAAAAAATGCGGAATCAGGTAATGATATTTCTACAGAAAGAAACTTTTTGGGCGGCATAAATTGTAGCGAAGTCAGACAAAGCAGTAAAATATATTTTGAAAGACTAAGAAAGCGCCGGCCGGAGTGGCCGAGCGGTTCTAGGCGCTACAGTCTGGAACTGCGCGACCGCTACGGTCACAGGTTCGAATCCTGCCTCGGGCGTGGATGTGTGTGATGTCCTTAGGTTAGTTAGGTTTAATTAGTTCTAAGTTCTAGGGGACTGATGACCTCAGATGTTGAGTCCCATAGTGCTCAGAGCCATTTGAACCATTTGAACTAAGAAAGCGGAAGAAATTGGGAGAAAAGTTAAAACTCCTAGAAAAGAGAGATGTTCGGGAAAAATAGTTTCTCTGGATAAAGCACTTATTCGAAGAAAATTTTTGGAGTATTATAAGCAGAAGAATTATATCCCAACGGTAAGAAATCCACCTGTATTTTTAAAAACCGTGTAAATTATTCAGGGGAAAAGGAAACATTTGGAAAAAGTTTGAAAGGTATGAGGATTTGAAAAGAAGAGACCCATCCTAGAAGAACATTCCGAAGTTGTTGCGTATCGTACGGAATATTTGAGGGCGATCACAAATAATTAATGAGGGGCCAAATAAACCAATGGTACTCACGGACGAAACGTGGGTGCATACGCATTGTAACATAAGAAAGTGCTGGCAGCATGAAGAGGTTCCAGGTGTAATGACTAATTGCAGTACAGCCCAAAGAGCTTATGTTGTCCACGGTAGAGGAGCGATGGATTTCACAGATGGAGCAGTGTTAATTTATGACTGGAAATCCAAAGATTATCAGGATGATAATAAATGGAGATAAATATCAGAAATGGTTGCCAGAGAAGCAGATTACTATCATCTCAGCTAGTAGTATTGTGGTACTTGATAACTCACCGTATCATACTGTTGAGACAATAATAAAGATCCCTCTACTGCACCGCGCAAAAAAGACGTAAATGCATGACACATTCAGAACAAAATCGGTTTTGGTTGGAGCTCAACAACAAAGGCGCCTTTTACAATTTGTGCTTTATAATAAACCAAAGCCTCTCTTTAAGGCTGGTGCCGTATTAGAGCGTAAGGGGTACGCTATTCTGAGGCTGCCAGCCTCCCACCATACCACTGTGATCTGAAACCTACAGAGCTAATATACGGAGAATATAACAAAACAAAAAACTATAGAAAAAAATTTTTCTTTCAATATGTACCCTAAAACAAATAACCAGAGTGTCTGTATCTAGGAGAGTCGATTAACAGCTTGCAGACAGGCAAAAGGAATTGTAAGTAAATATTGGCACAGAGCTTGGTTAATGGAAGAAATAATAGGGACTGTAATAATCAATGTTGGCCCCGAGAGTGAAGATTAGTATGCAGCACACGAAGACGACGGTGATACGCAAACCGACATGGCGGATGGAACTAGAATCGATTCAGTGAAACAGATAGAGCGTATGACGAACTTAGCGTCTACCCCTCGTGTAGTGAAACATCACATCATAACCCTAATCACTAAGGTTGTAACCCCCCCCCCCCACAAAATAAAATAAATAATATGAATAAGATTCTAATTTAGTGTAACCTCAAAACAGAAAATTCATTGACATTTAACCTTCCCACAAAATTCATTCACATTTAATCTAAGCTCAAAAACAGAAAAATTCCTAAACCTCTCAATAGTAAAAAATATAATTATTTCGTTCACATTCAGTGTAACGTCCCAACAAAAAAAAATTCAGTAACCTGGTAATAATACAATGTAACTAACCCCTCAATTAAATTGTGGCTCACTTATAACTTTTCAATAATTGACTGTGTATTAACCTGGTAAATTTTGGACATCAGCAGTGCTGCGTCATGGCCCTGAAAGATCATTCTGAATAAAAAAGAGAAAAATTCTTACCTCAATGAAGTTGCCGGATAACGCATATATATCTGCTCTTAAAATAATGTTTTCTGGCACAGCCCTGTGCAATGCTGGCCGATAGATTTGTCATTTACGAAAGGAAGCAACTGATTTTTCTTTTACAACAATCGGGATGATCATGGATGGGAGAAATTAGTAAATTCTTTAAATTGAAATGAATGGTTGTTTGAAAGTTACTTTTTATGAGAAAGATTATTATTACGAGTTTTTTAAAACATTTACATGGGACTTGAGATGACATTACTACATATGCGCGAGGCTGCTTTTTACCTTATACAATAATACTCAGGCTCCGGCATCGGTGCACCGCGACCGGCCCAGCCAACACGATACACCAGACCAGACCAGAGCAGACTGCAGACTATCTTAGCAACAACTTACTCTACAGCTACACAGTTCCTACTGCAGTCAACACTGCTCTCTGGTCAGAGATTCTCTTATACCTTGCATATCGCAGGCAGCGCATGAGCAATACATCGAAATTACATCTGCTCGGACCTCTTACAAGGTTAGTGTAGGTTTCAGTGCCTAACTGTGGGTCTGTGACTTCCTCCCTTTCGGAAGCCCGATTACGCGCTGACTCACGGTAAGTCGATCGAAGCCAGGTGCAATACTGTTGTGGTCGACTAATACAGCTTGTTGCCCCATCTATACCCTCGCCCCGGTTGTCTGTGTATTCGACTTCAATAAGCGCAGCTTGTTTTCTACGCTCCCTGAACCCTGCAGAATACTCGCTAAGGAAGACGTGAACAAACTACGGCAAAATAGCCAGCGCAGTGAAGTCTCCGATAGAGAATAAATCAGCTAAGAACCTATCGAGGATGTAAAGGTGACGCGATATTAAACTCATGTCGTTTTTTCTGGTCTAAGAATTAAATTCTAGTGATTATTTAAAGTTATCTGTACTACGATTACGTTAGGTTGGTTATGTCCTCGGCGATGATGAAAACACTTTATTAGTTTTATACAGCGTTTCTAATGATGAAACAAGACGACGTGTTAGCTGGAGTGTACGTCAAATTGGCAAGAGAAGCAAATTAAGAGTTACATACGAATGTCTTCTTTCCGCGTTACTTACAGCCTCATCTTATTTAGGAGCCGTCAGGCTGCGCAAACGCGTACAAGCCAAGTACGAGCGAAACAGTGTTACGTTTAACAGCATCACCTAACCCCAAGGTAGTGACACATCAGACGGAAATTACGTCACGCTAAATCTGCAGTGTATTATGCGTATCATTACAGTGTCCCGTAACTCAGAGTCTGTTAATAGCACACCGGTTTGCGCAGTTTCGTCAGCTTCCTGTAGTATTTTTTTCATTCTGTATTGCGTCCTTCACTTGCTGATCAGTGGTGCAGGTTAGTCCAGTGAAGAGATCGTCTCTTTTCAGTACTAATCCCGGAATCCTGTGGATGATGCAGAGGAGTTTCCACCTGGATATACGTGACAGGTTTCTACCAGTTCCGGCGATTGAATGAAAATCCGCCGGACTATCGCGAAAACTCTAGTCTGAATCGTGGGGCTGCACTTAATACTTAAATTCGTTTGAGGATTAAGAACAGTTGATATGAGTCATATTACAAAGGGGAAAACGCTGTCAGCTGCGTACTGAAGCATTCCTTTAATTTTGTTTGGATCGGATTCTTCTGCCCGTAATACTCTAAAAATTTTCTTCGAATAAGTGCTTTATCCAGAGAAACTATTTTTCTAGAGCATCTCTGTTTTCTAGGAGTTTTAACTTTTCCCATTTCTTCTGCTTTCTTAAAGTCTTTTAAAATGTATTTAACTGTTTTGACTTCGCTACCATTATACCTCTCACAAGATTTCTTTCTGTCGAAATATCGTTACCTGGTTCCGCGTTTTTTTTTCTTCTTGGCAAAATTGCACAACTTTAACTTAAGCTCTTTCCCATCTGAATGTGTCCACTTTTCCGACATCTTCCCGAGTTTTCTACTCCCAGTGGAATTCATGATTATCGATAACGCCACATCGCACTACTGACGATATTTTATGAGGACACACTGAATCACTTGATAGTGTATTCAAGACTGAGCTGGAAGCATTGGCAGTGCCATGCGTTTTCCTTGATCACCACTGTACCTGTTAACAGTAGCTTCACCGTGTGTTTCCGATAGTGGCCACGGGAGGCCAAGTGCAATAATATCGTGGTTGGGTAGTATCTTCCTCATTATAATATAATAAAAAATATGTAATAATAATAAATTTTAAAATACAAGGAAACAATGAGATTAATTTTTCGGCGCTCAGACAAAAACAATAAGCTAGACTATGCCTGTAAATGGGTTCATATTAGTTCTGCATGGACGAAATAGTCTTCCTCTTGTTGTAGATTTATGCTTACCAATTAATATTACTACGTCCGATCGCCATATCCATCTACAAAACCTTGACCGTGTCCATGATATTGTAATCGGATCTTCGTTGTAACTCCGAAGTACGCAAGTGGGCTTCTTGGATTTTTATATATTCGAGTACAACTTGGAATAATAACTCATAATTTTTCAGTCAGTAAGGTAATATTGTATTGGTCATTCGATTCACATCAAAAATACAGACATTTTACTTATCCTCATAACCAAATGGCCGATTACGCTCTAAAATAATGTGTTTCTACCTTCGTTCATTAACAGAGAGCGAGTCCTTACTCTTACCGAGGAACAGGAGAAACATCTTATGTTTTTTAACATTTGAAAATCAAAAATACATGACGGTAGGCGCAAGCTCTACGCTGGGCTACCGCTTCACCTTCTCACTTTGCCTTTAAAGAGAACGAAAACAGAAAAGCAAGAAATGCAAAAGGTACATCAGAAATGTCTCCTGCTGTATACTGTCGGAAATAGCTCTCTTTGTTTAGGCAGTCAGTATACAGTAGCCTTATTTACATTCGGGCTCATAGTTTGGTCACTTAGTGCACGTCAGTGGAGTTTTAATACTCTTACGCTACTGCAAGTATATCTACAAAGCTTCAATTCTTTGTTCATTGCAAATTCATACAGATATAAATTCACATATATTTAGATTACACTACTGGCCATTAAAGTTGCTACGCCAAGAAGAAATGCAGATGATACACGGGTATTCATTGGACAAATATATCATACGAGAATTTCATTTTCACGCAATTTGGGTGCATAGATCCTGAGAAATCAGTACCCAGAACAACCACCTGTGGCGGTAATAACGGCCTTGATACCCCTGGGCATTGAGTCAAACAGAGCTTGGACGGCGTGTACAGGTACAGCTGTCCAAGCAGCTTCAACACGATACCACAGTTCATCAAGAGTACCGACTGGCGTATTGTGACGAGCCAGTTGCTCGGCCGGTGACCAGACGTTTTCAATTGGTGACAGACTTGGAGAATGTGCTGGCCAGGGCAGCAGTCGAACATTTTCTGTATCCAGAAAGACCCGTACAGAACCTGCAACATGCGGTCGTGCATTATCTGCTGAAATGTAGGGTTTCGCAGGGATCGAATGAAGGGTAGAGCCACGGGTCGTAACACATTTGAAATGTAACGTCCACTGTTCAAAGTGCCGTCAATGAGAACAAGAGGTGACCGAGATGTGTAACCAATGGCACCCCATACCATCACGCTGGGTGATACGCCAGTATGGCGATGACGAATACACGCTTCCAATGTGCGTTCACCGCGATGTCGCCAAACACGGATGCGACCATCATGATGCTGTAAACAGAACCTGGATTCATCCGAGAAAATGACGTTGTGCCATTCGTGCACCCAGGTTCGTCGTTGAGTACACTATCGCAGGCGCTCCTGCCTGTGATGCAGCGTCAAGAGTAACCGCAGCCACGGTCTGGCTGGTTCAAATGGCTCTGAGCACTATGCGACTTAACTGCTGAGGTCATCAGTCGCCTAGAACTTAGAACTAATTAAACCTAACTAACCTAAGGACATCACACACATCCATGCCCGACGCAGGTTCGAATCCTGCCTCGGGCATGGATGTGTGTGATGTCCTTAGGTTAGTTAGGTTTAAGTAGTTCTAAGTTCTAGGGGACTGATGACCACAGATGTTAAGTCCCATAGTGCTCGGAGCCATTTGAACCATTTTGCTGTTTGTGTATGGGAAATCGGTTGGAAACTTTCCTCATGTCAGTACGTTGTAGGTGTAGCCACCGGCGCCAACCTTGTGTGGATGCTCTGAAAAGCTGATCATTTGCATATCACAGCATCTTCTTCCTGTCTGTTAAATTTCGCATCTGTAGCACATCATCTTCGTGGTGTAGCAATTTTAATGGCCGGTAGTGTACATAATTGCACGTCCATGTTGTACTACCGTTTTAGTTTGTTATTTATCCTTACATTTGTTAATCTGTATGGTGGGAACAGGGGAAAAAATTTAAATTTCTTAAACTGTCCATCCACCCTGTTTTAAAAATTATTTTTCGCATTTGCATATTGCTTCATTGGAAATTCCGAGAAGGTGTCCTTTCGGCACACGCTGTCTCATTGTATGTTGTACATATCGCCAGCAGCAGCTCATTGTTTAACGCGCCTGTCGTAGTGACGCCAAGTGCTACGTAAGCAGCGGCCCTGCCCGCGAATCCATTGTAATGTCGAAGTCGGTGTTGCGTATGCCCTCCAGTCCGGAATCTGGATACAACAGATTCAGCTCCAACGCTCAGCCCGAAGAGCACCAGTACTTCATCTCTCACCCGGACGAAGGTTTCTGCCAGTGAAATTTGAAGGTAACGGCCGCACTGCAGAATTCGTCATTATCCTTCGGTTGTCCTCACACCTCAGTTAGTGGTTACACGGACTTCCTCTGATCTCTCTGTCGCACACGCATCATACTCACTGTATTCATTTCGCTAGACTGTAGCGTTTACTCTTATCACGGCTCACCCATTATTTTCACTATTATCAGGCCTCACTATTTTTGTATCACTTCACACGTGGGAGTATTTTACTCGCCCATCGGGTTGCACTTCACATACATGCATGAAGAGCCAACACCGTGTTACGAGAGGAGTCCGAAATGCACGCGTTTTAGCTCACGCAGGCTGGTGTGAGGAGGAAAGAACTATACTGCCGTGAGGTCTGGAACACGACAAGGAATGAGAATTCAGAAAGCGGACGTAATTAGTTTGATACTTAACTTAAATCCATTAATGAGGAACGTCGTTCTTGACGGTACATGATTCAGAATATTATCTGTTCAGAACACATTCCTGAAGATTATGGCGCCTTTCTCGGTCGTAGCAAATGACGTAGCTGAAGGCTATGCTAAACTGTCGTCTCTGCAAATCAGAGCGTATGTAGACAGTGAACCATCGCTAGCAAAGTCGGCTGTACATCTGGGGCCAATGCTAGGGAGTCTCTAGACTAGACCTGCCGTGTGGCGGCGCTCGGTCTGCATCACTGATAGTGGCGACACGCGGGTCCGACGTATACTAACGGACCGAGGCCGATTTAAAGGCAACCACCTACCAAGTGTGGTGTATGGCGGTGACACCTCATTCTCGTTCAAGAATAAAATTTCATATTAAACTGGCAAAAGTACAAACATTTTACATAGACATAGACGTTGACAATAAGAAGTGGACAAATAAATGTACAATTCACATTTCATAAATGGACTTCATGACAGGCACCATCTTACACATTAATATGTAAATTAGAGGGAATCTTGCATTTATTCTGAATATTTGCATTTTTCCTTTCTTGTCTTGCAGGACCGACCTCCCGCGCATTTTTACCTTCACAACTACACAGAAAATACGTTCCAGCACTACTCACTACTTGAAAAAGAGAGGATTCGGTAGTGTCTGCTTCATAGATCAAACTACTCCTAGGATTGTTACTTTTTGTGCGTCGTTAGTGAACTTATTCTATCTTTGGCATTTGATAGATCTTCATACTATGTACAATATATACAAGTGCAACGAGTATGGGGAATGTTTTATGCGTTGACAATCCTGACTTCATCACTGCTTGTTAATCGAAGTAATATTTCACATTCTTGTACAAATATTTCAAGCTGTATATCTGCCTTATTGCTACGACGACATATACATGTTTACCTTCGTAGTGTGTGACTGGTAATTTTACTGTATTTTTGTCATGCGTAATTCCACTAATTATTCATTCCCACTAAAGAAGAAGGTGCTTATGCTAAAAGTACTTCTTTCGCTTCGGCGTGTGTAAAGAACTTAGTGTATAAAATATGGTTTCCCCTGTATTTTGCGTTCATCAAAAATGGTTCAAATGGCTCTGAGCACTATGCGACTAAACTTCTGTGGTCATCAGTCGCCTAGAACTTAGAACTAATTAAACCTAACTAACCTAAGGACATCACACACATCCATGCCCGAGGCAGGATTCGAACCTGCGACCGTAGCAGTCGCGCGGCTCCGGACTGCGCGCCTAGAACCGCCAGGCCACCGCGGCCGGCATTTTTGCGTTCATCCCTCGTAGGAATTGTATAGCATATTTTTATTTATATTCACCTTATAGTTGCTGAAGCTGTAACAGTTAGCCGGCCGAAGTGGCCGTGCAGTTAAAGGCGCTGCAGTCTGGAACCGCAAAACCGCTACGGTCGCAGGTTCGAATCCTGCCTCGGGCATGGATGTTTGTGATGTCCTTAGGTTAGTTAGGTTTAACTAGTTCTAAGTTCTAGGGGACTAATGACCTCAGCAGTTGAGTCCCATAGTGCTCAGAACCATTTGAACCATTTTTTTTTTTTTGTAACAGTTAGTCGCTAAGGAAATGGTTTTCATGCTAAGCTGTTTTTCATTCTGATGTATGTGTAGCAAATTACTGTGCTGTGTTGTACGTTAAACGTACTGTGTTCCTTTGTTACTATTGACTTCACTGTTTCTCTTTAATCTTCACTGTTTCTTCGAAATGTTCGTTTTCACAATTGCTTACCGTACATGTATCATCATACTTGGCTTTCCACACTCACACAAGCATTGATTCTAAGACTTAAAACTAAACACTTAAAAACTAAACACTTAAAACTTTTTACGTCGCCGTCGTGGCCCTTTCCTAGGTACCCCTGTAATATTCATTCTCATATTCATCGCCGTATACCCATATAATTATTCATTAAAAATCTTCCACATAAATCTCCATTTATACCCATGTGTTACCTGTGGGATTCTCACACTGGCACCACCGCCCAATTTATTTATTTCCACAAAAATAAAGAAACTCATATTACTCTAATACACTTTCATTCTCTTCCTAATTTCAATCCGTGTATGATATGTCACCACAAGTGTAGATTAAGTAATTAATAGTTCCAGTTGAATCCAAAATCTTTCACACTCTCTCTGATTCCTAATATTATCCAGCAGTGAAATTCAGTTATTTCTCCATATTGCTTTTTAAACATACAGTTATTTTGTTTAAGTTCATGTAGTTAGGTTGTGTGCGTAGTGGTTGGTTTCGTATTTACTTAGCTTATCTCCCGTGTGTTGTACGATTCATGTCCTGCCACAGTCGCCACTTTATAATATAATTATATATATATATATATATATATATATACATATATAATTATAAATGTTAAGATATATGGAAATAATGAGATTAATTTTTCGGTGCTCGGACAAGCACACTAGTCTATGCCTGTAAATGGATTCATATTAGTTCTGCATGGACGAAATAGTCTTCCTCTTGTTGTAGATTTAAGCTTACCAATTAATAATACTACATCCCATCGCTGTACCCACCATCAAAATCTAGACCGTATCAGACTTTTTACTTACTCCCACAACCAAAATGGCGGATTACGCTCTAAAATAACGGGCATCTTCCTTCGTTCATTAACAGAGAGCGAGTCCTTCCTCTTTACGAGGACAAAGTCAATATTTGTGAGGCATTAATTGCTTGTATTATTAATGTAATGGGCGAAATTAAGAACAACCCTGTGAAACTGAAACGAGCAACAAAATCTGTTCATACACGAGCAGCAAAAAGCACTGAACGCGATGGAGACATTTTTGAACATACGAATGCTTTCCCGGCGTAATAATTGATAATATTCTTCTCGGGTGTGCAGACGGATCATAACGTCATCTTGACACAATATTTCAGCGGTCCAACTGGCCACCATCTTCAGGTGAGAGTGCTCGTGCACGATCTCGCCGGAACTGACTTCTCACCGCAAGCGGCGGCCCCTGTATAGGCCGCAGAAGGCCCACAACGCGTGCGCGAGAAGTTGCCGTAACTGCCCTGTAGCGCAAGTAAACATACCGCGCCGCCAGTGGTGGAAAGAGGCGAAATCGAGATATCGCTATCAAAAATTAAAAATTATTCCGACGATCGAAACATAGACCGTTGTTTTTTAATGTCTGATAAGACCGGGTTCCATTTCTTACTTAAAAGGTCTCTATTAATAAGATTATCAGATAAACGAATCCCATATGGATTCTTTTAAAACGCAGTCCCAATAGCGAGATGCATGGGCAAGCATTTGTGTCTCGTCATGCAGCTTTCTATGTCCCTCGGTGAGACAGTGCTCCGCCACTGCAGATTTCTCAGGTTGAAGCAACCGTGTGTGCCGCTGGTGCTCAACACATCGGTCCTGAATGGTCCGGATTGTCTGACCAATATAAGCGTTCCCACAGTGGCAAGGGACCTTGTACACACTGGGCTTTCTCAAACCCAAGTCATCCGTAACAGAGCCAAGAAGCGCTCTAATCTTGGCTGGCGAAAGAAAAATACTTTTGACATGATATCTTTTTAGAATCCTCTAGACTTATCAGACATTAAAAAACAACGGTCTGTGTTTCGATCGTGGGAATAATTTTTAATTTTTGATAGCGATATCTCGATTTCGCCTGTTTCCACCGCTGGCGACGCGGTATGTTTACTTGCGCTAGAGGGCAGTTACGGCACCTTCTCACGCACGCGTTGTGGGCCTTCTGCGGCCTATACAGGGGCCGCCGCTTGCGCTGAGAAGTCAGTTCCGGCGAGATCGTGCACGAGCACTCTCACCTGAAGATGACGGCCAGTTGGACCGCTGAAATATTGTGTCAAGATGACTTTATGATCCCGCTGCACACTCGAGAAGGATGTTATCATTTTTGAACATATATTGTGAATATGAAATTGTATGTACACTGTACAACTTCCTTAACACTGAGATTTTTTTTTTTTTTTTTTTCGGTTTAATATGTATTCACGTGGGGTATGGTATTAATAAAAGCAGAATATCGGACACATTCATACGCTTTCAGTTAACGTTATTACCATCATTTTTCGGAAATTAAATTCTATGGAACTTCTGTTGAAGTCTTTGTGCAATTGTCTGGAATATGAAAAACAAATTGGACCAAGTTGTTAACAAATTAAAAATTTTACGAAACTACTCATTTGCTTCTCTGGATGTTCTGGAAAACTACTTCACGGACACATCTGGGGCATGTTTTATTAGATTCACCGGATCACTAGCAACAAAATAAATGGAAATCGTGCTTTACTTTAACCTCGTACAGTTTTGCCATGGCTTCATACCAGCGAAGCTGCTAAATTTCAGGCAAAACCCTTTATTAGCCGTAACACCGTAACCAAACATTTGCGAACCTGTTTATATGAACTTTTTTCTTTACTCTTTACATGTAGAATAACATATTAAAATATGTGCATATCATCGTGAATCAACCTGTATATTGGGTACGTTAGGTTGGTGCGTTAAGTTCGTAGCGTTTTTCCATAAGTTTAGTAAACACAACAGACACACATAACGGAGACTAAAGTCGTCAGTGGTATATTTTCCTTCACTGTTACAAAAGTCTGTCAAAGCTGGAGTGGCTTTACGCTTCCGCGACTGTAGACATCACGGAACCTAACCTAACCTAACCTGAGGTGAACAACTCGCTGAACCATGTCCGGAGCACATTTTCATTCAGAAAGGAAGTTCCTCGAAGTCTGTTTGCTAGAAAGCTGAGAATGTCAGAATCTTAGGGCACCAGATCGGTGAATAAGGTGGGTGCGGAAGGACTTCCCAATCCAAGTCCTACATAACGTTTTGGGTCATTCTAGCAGAATGCGAGCAGGTGTTACCGTGGAATAGCATCAATTCACACTGTCTGCTTGGTCGTTCTTCTTCGATTACATCTGCAAGACTTCTCACTTGTTGACAATAAATGTTAGCAGTTATGGTTACATCTCGGGGAAGCAATGTTGGTAACCCAAACCGTCTGTGTTCCACCAGAAGCACAATGTTATCTTTTGTGGATGCGCGCATTCCTGTACGGGTAGTTGCTGCTTGTTTGGTCTCAGCCATTACTTTCTTTACCTTCTGTTGACAAAAAACTCCAGTTGTCTAAGAGTAACAATACAGAATAAGAATGTTCGGTGTTGTTGACGAGCTAATTGATGGAGAGCAAGCACAGGCGCGAATATGGTCACCAGCTGATTTTTGTGATTTTGGCTTAGAGCATGCGTTGCCCACACACCCGATTTCTGAGCCTTCCCTATTGCAAGCAAATGTCGCACGATGGTGGAACGTTCACAGTTCATCCCATTTGCCAGTTCTCGAGTACATTGACGTGAATCATTGTGGACTAATACATCTAACACCGAAGGTCTTCCTGAATGTCAAAACGATCCTTCTTCAAACGAGAAAGCTATTTTCTTGCCATGCTTCGTCCAATGGCTGCCTCCGATGCTGTCACCCCTCCACTGAACACAAACTGAAGAATATTTCGCAAATGTTCCGATTTCCCCACTTGGAACTCCATTTTCTAGCGTCCAAAGCTCCACTCACTATCTCCATATCGCAAAATGACACTACGTATACTCAGACGGCAACAGTTAGCTACAAATCAAAAATGACAATCTGCAAATAAACTTAGCAATATGATAACTTCACTTTATTGCTGAACGAATTAAAACACTAATACAATGTATTGCCTCTTTGCTACAAAACACAGCTTATTTTTCACTATCGCAGAGAAGAAGAATCTTGTTGTTGGGTTGAATAACTTGTAATGTTAAAGGTTTCAGATCTCTTTTGCGAACAGCTATGTTTCTCGTACTTGTATTTAAGTTTCCAACTTATCTGAAACCACGTCAGAATTCCTTTAGCATACCAAAGCTCCTCAATTCAATCCTAAATTAAGTATGCTTCATTTCCCTAAAATTCTTCAATATTCTTAAGTGACCAAGAACTTCTTTTTAAATTATTATTTCAACAGTCAACTTGAAACGATGGCAATCATATTCATTGATGAAACAAAATGGAACACGCAAATAGTATGAGCTACAGTCTTTTTAACATTGATTGACTCATTGATTTCAACAAGGCTTATAATGTATGTGACATCACACACGACTGTGCTTCTATCCATGATAATATAGTTATACAGTCTTTGATGCTAACAGACTCGTTTGTGATGAATAACAAACGTTATAGTTTATATGACGTTTATTTACAAATATGTTAGAGTTTTCACGGTTGGATTCACTGTTCCAAGGATATTATGAACACGACATTTACGGCATAACATCTTTCATGCAGTAAAACACGAAGACGTGATATATCGTAGTTTCCCAAGTGAACCATCTTTATTCACAGATACATAGTACAAAATGACGGTCGTTAGCTGCCTTCCAACGTGCATATCGCTGAACTACCCATAATGTCGAAATCTTACGCAAACCAACTTTAAAATTAAATACTGCTTGCCCGGGGAATAAATAACTATTCCCCAAATTAAGATAAGTGCTGGTACAAACGTAAAGAAAAAATAATTTCCTATGTAATAGTTTCTACAATTTAAAAACATTACATTTTGAAGATAACTATAGAACACCTGAAAATACTTCAGTTATTATCGTTTTAGAGGAGCGTAAATAGATTATGAACGAAAGAGGAGGGGTTCGAGGGCGAGGATGCAGGACGCACTCAGTTCAGACGATTTCAGGCAATCCACAAAAAAAAAAAAAAAATAGAAACGAACGAACCACAGAATGTCAGAATGTGCTATGATCATGCAAGATACACCTTGCGCTCTCCACAAACCGCCCACACTCGTTTCATATCGGAATTGGTTTTCGTTACTGAGTACCGCGCGAGTGACCATATTGGGCGATATTTTGCCATTTTGGCTACTAATGACAGAATTTCAAACTTTTTTTAAAAAAATTCATCCATCATCGTTTGGACAATATTTTTGTTGATCAACGTGATTTTTGGGCTACACAGACAGATCAAAGTATATTTATAAGCACTGATATTAATTCACTGTTATTTGTAGTTGTGTTTACCACTATGAAATACTGAAGTACTGCACTCCCCAAGTCCTACCGGTCTCCAAATAACGACTCTAACGATAATGTTAAATTGCTGCAGATAGCTAATTAGACTACCATATTAGTGCGTACGTATTTTTAACTTACCATAACGCTAGTGGATGAATCGAAACTGGTTTTCCTCTTCTTTCTTGCTACAAACTTACCTGTATTACAAACTATCATAAGAGCAGACAGAACAAAAGCAGCGAACTCCAGTATTTACGTTAAATTCAATTGTAAGTAAGAGCTGAACTGAGTAACAAAACAATAACTGAGCTCAGGTAAGGCCTACGATGTACAGTAGTTGGTATTGGCCACAGTATGGATGGGCGAAGGCTGGTAGCGCTATCGGTATATCGATAATTTAAATCTATTGATGATCTCACTGAGACTTGATAGTGCGAATCCCCGCTTCAGTCGAAAGTCAAAATTGTTAAAAATCATGGTGAAACCTTCAGCTTTCATTTTTTTCACTCAATTCGCTACTAGTCCGGTCAATCACGATTCTCAAGCTTAGCTAGCATCAACGGCAGGAAAGTGACACCATAATTCGAACTAATTTGCTCTTTTAAGCCCACAATAGCGGGTAAAAATTTCTCCCATTAATAACCGTGCACGACCATTTTCTTCAAGAAGCAAGTCCACATCAACCAGATAGTCGATGTGGACTTCCTTCTTGACGAAAATTATCGTACACAGTTATTGAGAGAATTTTTTTACGTTCTATGGTGGTTTTAAATAGCAAATCACATTAGTTCAAATTATTGTATAACTTTCCTGCCGTTTATGCCAGCTAAGCTCGATAATGGTCTTGACCGAAAATAGTAGTGAATGGTGCAAAATACAGGGTGATTATAATTGAAATGGTTGAAATGGCTCTGAGCACTATGGGACATAACATATTAGGTCATCAGTCCCCTAGAACTTAGAACTACTTAAGCCTAACTAACCTAAGGACATCACACACATCCATGCCCGAGGCAGGATTCGAACCTGCTACTGTAGCAGTCCCTCGGTTCCAGACTGCAGCGCCTAGAACCGCACGGCCACCGCGGCCGGCGATTATAATTAAAGTTAAGCTTTCAAAATTCCGCAGAAATAACACCATAGGTCAGAATGACATCAAATTGCAACAGAATATTATCGGAGTAGGGGCAAAACGTATGGCAGAAGAAAAATAAATATTTACAACATGTATCAATAGATGGTGCTTAAGTGTCAGAAAACGTAAATGAAAACACTTCAGTTGCGCACGACGCAATGAAGCTCGTATAAACATGCCGGGTACACGGTTTTTCCTTTTTTCACATTTGCGACTTTCGCCATGTCTGTCTCAATGCAGGATCGCAGTCTGCATGTAAAGCTGTATTACAAGAATGACAACTGTTCACACGTCGCTCTGCAGAAGTTCCGGACACAGTAGGGTTTGAAAAAAGGCGTTGTTCTGATGACTGCCGTGGGTCTTGAGAAATGATTCGGAAATTCGAAAACACTCGTTCTTTTGGTGTGCAGCCTAGTACAGGGAGGAAAGGAATTGATTCGACGTCAGTTTATGCAATGGCCACAGCAATGCAGGTGGAGACGAGTGGTGGTGTGCAAACGTGTAGTGCACGGAGAATTGCTCGAACTTTGGACATACCCGTGAGCACGGTGCGTAAAATGCCACGAAAGCTATCCATTCAAGATTAGCTATGTGCATGAGTTGGTTCCTATTGACCTGCCATCAAGAAATACCTTTGATTTAGAATTTCTTGGTCTCACGGAAGTGGATAATGATTGGCCGTGGAAGATTTTGTGGACAGACGAAGCCCACTTCCATCTGACAGGATATGTCAATACACAGAATTGTCGAATATGAGTAACGTAGAACCCACACGCAAATCAACTAGTATCACCTCATCCTGAAAAGGTCACTGTGTGGTGCGTGTTTACGGCATCATTTATCACAGGGCCACATTTTTTCGAAAAGACAGGTGCTTCCGTTCCTATTACCTGTACTGTCACTGGTAAGCGCTATGAGTGTCTTTTGCGCAACTACATCATTCCAGCTCTCAAACAGCGTGGATGGGATAATTTTTATGCAAGAAGGCGCACCTCCGCACATACCAAATCCAGTTAAGCAGCTGCTGAAGCGCCATTTCGGAAATGCCAGAATTATCAGCCGCTATTTGTTTACAGCCTGGCCGTCCCGATCACCTGGTCTTAATCCGTGTGACTTCTGAAAGATCTTGCGTTCAGTGTTCCGATTGCAAACTTAGCTTCATTGAAGGCACGCATTACGCAACACATTCTGAACGTGACCACAGAAAAACTTCGATCAGTTGTGGAACATGCTGTTTCTCGATTTCAACGTATTTCAGAAAACGGTAGACAGCATACTGAACATGTTTTGCGCCAGTCACAAGGAAATTAATAATCCGATCTGATTTTGAGTGATGCTTTTTGTGCGGTTTTTGGCCTCAGGACAATTAAAAACCGATGTGATTGGTGCTTTTTATGCGGTTTTTGGCCTCAGGACAATTAAAAACCGATTTTTCCCATACCATATGCTATGGCCTTGCCGTAATGGAACTGCTTACGTAAGTAACAGTATCACACCTGTACTCTCATCCACACTGAGTAGTACAGTTCGTTTAACGTCAAACGTACACCTTAGGCATTGTTGTATGATTCATATGTCATTTGTATTGACCACTATTAAATTACGATGCTTACAGCGCCATCTGTAGCTACATTATGTAACTATTTATTTTTCTGCTGCAATACTTTTTCCACCTTCTCCGATAATTTTCCGTTGCAATCTGACGACATTTTACTATTTCCTCAATGTCCTCACGGGAACCATCGACAAGTAACAGAGTGTCGTCAACATAACGTTTGTATTAAACAATTTTATCCATAATGTTATCGTCAGAATTTAGAACTTTATCTTCAAGGTCGTTGATAAAAATGTCCGCCATAGTTCCTGAAACCCCATGGCTAACCAATCGTCCTGAATGTAAAATTTGTTATTAAACGTAAAATAATTAAAACTTGTAAAGAGCTGTAGGAGTTCAACAAATTCAATTGTCTCTTGCGTTGAAATTTTACCGTATTTAAGGAAATCTAATAATTTCTATAGTTTCGTTAACCGGAACACTGGAGTATACGTTCTTAACATCCAGCGAAACCAAACGGTAAGTGTCAGTGACTGGCGTATCTTTAATTTCACCTATCATGGTCATACTACCACGCACCGAATAGTTATTTTTATACACGTAAGTCTCTTTCAGAATTTGGTTCAACAATTTCGTTATTTTATATGCTGGACTATTTCGACCGTTAACAACCGGACGAACCGGATGCAGATCTTTATGTATCTTCACCTGTGATCTTAATTTGGGGGCCGTTGGATTCATGATAACACATCTTCTTTTTTCGGCTTCTGTCAGCAGGAAGTGTGTACGTTTAAGAATATTTTATTAGTTTAATTTGGAAACTGGCTGTTACGTCTTTCGGAATTTCCATTATGCTATTTTCGACAAAAAACGCTAAGGTCTTCGAAACGTACCCCTCCTCTTTTAATATTACGACCGTATTCCCCTTATCCGCTTTCGTGGCAATAGCTTTCACTTCATTAAGTTTTTTATTTATAGAATTGACAGTTAATCATAAGACTAGAGCAGACCGACTAACACTATTTCGCTTATTTAGTTCATTTTTTACTATTTTATGTAGCTTATGACCGACATGCCCAGTTTCATTATTATTTAATTTGGCAATTTCTGTTGTCATTTTAGTGGGGGCAATTACTTCTTTCGCGGACCTCTTGTTAAATGACGGCTCAATATTAAACTTTAATGCCTTATTTAACATTTCTACTTCTGTATTATCAAATACAATATCCGTTTTGTTAACCACCCGTGGATAAAAGTCTAAAGTTTTTTTTTTTTTTTTTTTTTTTTGCCAGTTGACAGTGCGACAGCATACTTGGTAGCTATAGGACGGCCATCGACTTGTGTTAACAACTTCAATGTAAGACGAGGACCCACAGTCTGTA
The DNA here is from genome assembly GCF_023864345.2 of Schistocerca serialis cubense. Taxonomy (NCBI): domain Eukaryota; kingdom Metazoa; phylum Arthropoda; class Insecta; order Orthoptera; family Acrididae; genus Schistocerca; species Schistocerca serialis. The sequence continues at coordinate 424,302,296 of NC_064645.1, forward strand.
AGTAGGCTGTTTATGTTTTCGCTATGTAAGTAGGCTGTTTAGGTTTTTATTGGTAACGCCACCTTTGTATGAAAATCACTGGCTGTGCTGTGTGCAGTCTGTGGCTGCTTTGCATTGTTGTAATACGCGCCATTGTAGTGTTAGGCAGCTGGCTGTGAACAGCGCGTAGCATTGGCAGTTGGAGGTGAGCCGCCAGCAGTGGTGGATGTGGGGAGAGAGATGGCGAAGTTTTGTAATTTGTCATGAACTGCTATATTTATATATGATGATATCAAGGTAAATACATTGTGTGTTCTCTATTAATATCTTTCATTTGCTAACTATCCCTATCAGTAGTTAGTGCCTTCCATAGTTTGAATCTTTTATTTAGCTGGCAGTAGTGGCGCTCGCTGTATTGCAGTAGCTTGAGCAGCGAAGATTTTTGTGAGGTAAGTGATTTGTGAAAGGTATAGTTTAATGTTTGTCAGGGCCATTCTTTAGTAGGGAATTTTGAAAGTCAGATTGCGTTGCGCTAAAAATATTGTGTGTCAGTTTAAGCACAGTCACGTATAATTGCTCAAAGGGGACGTTTCAAGTCCAATATACTTTTAATTCTGTTTTACTCTATGGACTTCCCAACTATTTGTGATGGTATTTTGTCGTTTTTGTCCGTTTAATTTCATGACGTAGACTTTACAACCTGATGATGAGAGCATTGTCTCTTGAAACGCGTTGTTAAAATATATGTACAAGAATCGCGGTTGAATGCTAACAGTGATAATCAGTATAACGACAACTGCTACCTCGACTCCATAATGGATTATATTAAATCGTTAGTGTCAGGCGAGACAATGAGGTTAGTGTATAAATACAAAAATTTAAGACGCAAGTTATAAAAAACTGCCGCAAACATAAACTTTAACAAAGAATGTGGGAAGAATCATGCTATCCCGAATTACGTGAAGTTGAAACTTTGTGATTGCAAGTCATGGGCGCGACGACTAGCTGTTGAAAAAGCAAAAAAGCTTTGGATACGCGCAGAAATTAAATATCTGTATAAAAAGAAAGACTTAATTAAAAAACAAATAGTTCAAGCAGAGACTAAGGTCAAGGAAATATTACCGGTGAACGTATGGGAAGAGGTTACATGTAGACTTCACAAAATACTACAGAAGGAGTTTATAAAGAAAAAAGAAAAACAAGATAAAAAACTTCGTAAATTAAGTAATAACACACGCGAAGATGGAAAAGATCAACAACAAAGCCTTTATTATTTAGACTTTTATCCACTGGTGGTTAACAAACGGATATTGTATTTGATAATACAGTAGTAGAAATGTTAAATAAGGCATTAAAGTTGACTACTGAGCCGTCATTTAACAAGAAGATCGCGAAAAAAAGTAATTGCCCTCACTAAAATGACAACAGAAATTGCCAAATTAAATAATAATGAAACTGGCATGTCGGTCATAAGCTACATAAAATAGTAAAAAATGAACTAAATAAGCGAAATAGTGTTAATCATAAGACTAGAGCAGCCCGACTAACTGTCGATTCTATAAATAAAAAACTTAATGAAGTGAAAGCTATTGCCACGAAAGCGGATAAGGGGAATACAGTTGTAATATTAAAAGAGGAGGAGTACGTTTCGAAGACATTAGCGTTTTTTGTCGAAAATAGCATAACGGAAATTCCGAAAGACACAACAGCCAATTTCCAAATTAAACTAAAAAAATGTTCTTAAACGCACACACTTCCTGCTGACAGAAGCTGAAAAAAGAAGATGTGTTATAATGAATCCGACGGCCCCCAAATTAAGATCACAGGTGAAAATACATAAAGATCGGCATCCGGTTCGTCCAATTGTTAACGGTCGAAATAGTCCAGCATATAAAATAACGAAATTGTTGAACCAAATTCTGAAAAAGACTTACGTGTATAAAAATAACTATTCGGTGCGTGGTAGTATGACCATGATAGGTGAAATTAAAGATACGCCAGTCACTGACACTTCCCGTTTGGTTTCGTTGGATGTTAAGAACGTATACTCCAGTGTTCCGGTTAACGAAACTATAGAAATTATTAGATTTCCTTAAATACGGTAAAATTTCAACGCAAGAGACAATTGAATTTGTTGAACTCCTACAGCTCATTACAAGTTTTAATTATTTTACGTTTAATAACAAATTTTACATCCAGGACGATGGGTTAGCCATGGGGTTTCAGGAACTATGGCGGACATTTTTATCAACGACCTTGAGGATAAAGTTCTAAATTCTGACGATAACATTATGGATAAAATTGTTTATTACAAACATTATGTTGACGACACTCTGTTACTTGTCAATGGTTCCCGTGAGGACATTGAGGAAATAGTAAAAAAGTTCAGCGACGCACGTAGTAAAATAGAATTTACCGTGGAGTTTGAAACTGACAATTGTTTACAGTTCCTGGACCTGAATATAAAAATAGCAGGGCAACAAACATGCGTTCTCCGTTTATAGAAAACAAACTACGACTGATACCGTGATCCCGAATGATTCATGCCATCCGCAGGCGTATAAAGAAGCTGCTTTTCGTAGTCTCGTGCATAGGGCAGTCAATATACCTATGAGCGAAAAAGATAGGGAGACTGAAATTAATACCGTTAAGAGAATAGCGATGAATAACGGTTACAGAATAGATATGGTTAAAAAACTGTTACGGAAAAGTAATAAGCGCAAAAAGAAAAAACCTGATGGAGAGAAAGTGAAACTTATCACGATGCCATACTACGGAACAGTCTCACAAACGATAGCAAATATTTTTAAGCCATACGATGTTAAAATAGCTTTTCAGACTAATACCCTAGTGAGGTATAGCCTTAAGCACGATATTGGTGAGAAGAGAAATAAGTTTGAAAGATTGGGAGTTTATAAGATTCAGTGCAGAACTTGTGATGCAAAACATATAGGGCAGACAGGAAGATCATTCGCGATTCGGTATAAAGAACATAAAGATGCGTTCAGGTTAGGAAATCATGTAGAAAAGAAAGGGAGGAAACTTGATTTACTAGAGGAATTCGAGATAGCTATCCATGAAAAGAAACAAAGCAATATTCTAAATGCACAAGATAATTTTAAAGAAATGAGATTTTTTAGCGGGTTTTTAGAATTATTTTAGGATAGGTATGCGACTTTAAACTTGTAGCATGTCACTGACGGAGTTGCGAGATGCTAACGATGGCAGACCAATGCAATAAGGAAATAAGGCGCCCAACAGCATAGCGTTACCGTCAAGCACACGGCTGTAACCACGCCACAACACCTAGGCACGTCAGTCCACAACAGCTCCCGAGCCGGCACAGTGCGTCAGCATACTTGGTAGCTATGGGACGGCTATGGATTTGTGTCACCAACTTCAATGTAAGACGAGGACCCACAGTCCAATGTACTTTTAATTCTGTTTTACTCTATGGACTTCCCAACTATTTGTGATGGTATTTTGTCTTTTTAATCCGTTTAATTTCATGACATAGACTTTACAACCTGATGATGAGAGCATTGTCTCTTGAAACGCGTTGTTAAAATATATGTACAAGAATCGCGGTTGAATGCTAACAGTGGTAACCAGTATAACGACAACTGCTACCTCGACTCCATAATGGATTATATTAAATCATAAAGTCATCTTGACACAATATTGCAGCGGTCCAACTGGCCGCCATCTTCAGGTGAGAGTGCTGGTACACGATCTCACCTGAATTGACTTCTCAGCGCAGGCGGCGGCCCCTGTATAGCCCACAGAAGGCCCACAAGGCGTGCGCGAGAATGTGCCGTAACCGCCCTCTAGCGCAAGTAAGCATACCGCGCCGCCAGTGGTGGAACCAGGCGAAATCGAGATATCGCCACCAAAAATTAAAAATTATTCCGACTATCGAAACACAGACCGTTGTTTTTTGATGACTGATAACACCGGGTTCCAAGTATTACTTAAAAGGTAACCCTTGTCTCTATTAATAAGATTACCAGATAAACGAATCCCATATGGATTCTTTTAAAACACGGTCCCAATAGCGAGGTGCAGGGGCAACCATTTGTGTCTCGTCATACAGCATTCTATGTCCTTCGGTGAGACAGTGCTCCGCCACTGCAGGTTTCGCAGACTGAAGCAACCGTGTGTGCCGCTGGTACTCAACACTTCGGTCCTGAATGGTCCGGATTGTCTTCACACAGTAGCAAGGGATCTTGTACACACCGGGCTTCCTCAAACCCAAGTCATCCTTAACAGAGCCAAGAAGCGCTCTAATCTTGGCTGACTGACGAAAAATACTTTTGATATGATATCTTTTCAGAATTCTTCCTTTCTTCTATGCTCCCATCAAAAGGTAGAAAAGCCACCGATTTGCAGGTATCTTCTGGTGGTACAAGTGAAGGTCCAAACTGGAAAGCACGACGGATCTGCTTGAACACAAGCTTGAGATGGTCCAATTCTTTTGTCAAGCTTTCTCCGTCTGAAATGGCATAAGTTCTTCTCGCCAACGTCCGCAGGACCCCTGTACGCCGGAACGATGGATGACAGCTAGAAGCATGCAGGTAACAGTCCGTGTACGTAGGCTTTCGATTAACACTGTGTCCCAGTGTTCCATCATCATTTCTGTACACCAGAACATCCAGAAACGGGAGCTTTCCTTCCCTTTCCACCTCCATGGTAAAGTTGATGCTAGGATGTAGGGAATTAAAATGATCTAGGAGGCGGACAAGAGCTTCTCTCCCATGAGGCCACACCATAAACGTATCGTTGACGTACCTCCAGAAACAGGTTGGATTTAAAGACGCCGTCTTCAGCGCCATGTCCTCAAAATCCTCTATAAAAAGATTGGCGACTATTTGGGACAATGGGCTCCCCATAGCCATTACGTCAGTCTGTTAAAAATATTTGTGATTGAATAAAAAGTACGTCGACTTCAGCACTTGGCGACAAAGCTTGGTTGTTTCCTCATCCAGTTTCTCACCAATTAATTGCAAGGGTTCTTCCAGAGGAACCCGGGTAAAAAGCGAGACGACATCAGAACTCACAAGTAAATCCCAGGGACTAAGAGACAAGGACTTCAATCTCTGAATAAACACCATAGAATTGGGAATGTGATGTTCGAATTTACCGACGTGAGGGCCAAGAACAGATGCTAAATAGAAAACCGGTGGCGATACTCGACGCACCTAGTGAAACGACAGTTGGCATTCAAAATTAAATGTCACGTGCTACTGTTGGTGGGGAAATCTCACGTGGAGGGTTCACGAGCCTAATCGTAAACAGTGGTCTTTTAGGAAGGTAGGCCCCTTTCGCTGTGGACATATGAGTCGTCTGTACATTTTTTGAATGTAGGTGAAGGTAATGCGTGTGCGCGCCAGGTAGTGTTTGTGTCGTATGACGACGAGAGAAGGGAGGGAGTGAAATCCAGTGCTGGTACATAGACTACTCAATAGCAGCAAGCGGACCGCAGAGCTTAACGTCCCCATCCGACGGGCGGATCACCGTCAACAGCGTCACCATGCCCCCACTTCATGAGACACTGCGGAGATGTTTGGAATTCAGTGCACGACAACTGCGCAAAAAATGGTGATCAGCAACTTGACGCTAGCACGCCTCCTCGAAATGCCGGTCAGATACTGACAGTGAAATTTTAATCTACCTCCAGGATTCGAATCGGCTTACGACCGTGTCGAGCATCTTCCTACAGGTGAGCGTTAGTTAAGCAGGTGTAAGATAGGGAAACGGGTTGGTTCAAATGGCTCTGAGCACTATGGGACTCAACTTCTGAGGTCATTAGTCCCATAGAACTTAGAACTAGTTAAACCTAACTAACCTAAGGACATCACACACATCCATGCCCGAGGCAGGATTCGAACCTGCGACCGTAGCGGTCTCGCGGTTCCAGACTGCAGCGCTTAGAGCCGCATGGCCACACCGGCCGGCAATGGGAAACGGGAGGGGGCGAACAGTGTTCAAATGTCCGTCGATGACAAATCCACTACAGACGGAGCACAAACTCAGACAGGACAAGTGCAGGATGAAATTCGTCTATGTCAGCTCCAAATAAACAGTGTACCATTTGCCTTGGTTGGTTTAGAATAATTTAGGTCTAGAGTTTGAACTTCGCTCCTTCCGAATTTGAAGCCAGTGCTTTACTACTGCACCGCTCCGCTTAGTTTCATCACTGCATTTTATTTCTGAGCAAGAGAATCCAGATGCTGGTTGCCTATCTGATGTCTTCGGCCCGAGTTCCCGGGTTCGATTCCCGGCGGGGTCAGAGATTTTCTCTGCCTCGTGATGACTGGGTGTTGTGTGATGTCCTTAGGTTAGTTAGGTTTAAGTAGTTCTAAGTTCTAGGGGACTGATGACCATAGATGTTAAGTCCCATAGTGCTCAGAGCCATATGAACCATTTTTTTGATGTCTTCGATTTTCGATATATCACGTAAACAGTGAGAAAATTTAAAAATCTAAAATGCTGACATTATCCACTCATTAAGAGTGATTGGTTCAACATAGCGATACAAGTATTACTGTTATAAACAAGGTACATGTTTTGAGACAGAGGAGCTCGCTTCGCATAAACTTCCAGATTATATTCATCCAGTTTTTGGTAATGCACCATACTTTACAAATAATGTAAAGTCTTTGTGAAACTTTTTGTCGTCGAGCGCCCTCCCACCCTCCCCCTCCAACTTCCGCAAAATGATGACAGGAAAAAATGTTCATAGCTTACTAAATTTTCAGTGTTCGTGCAGTAAAACTGCCCCATCAAGCATGAAGTTTTAATTTTTTACTTAACTATCTGTACTTGCCACATATTTTGCTAACATCTTCACATTAGCTAATGAAAATACCAGAAAAGTTGTATCATTCTATGACGTAGTCTAGGGTATATGACATCTTAAACATTAAGGTGTTTTACAGTTAGAAACTTTGTATGTGTCTTGAGGCAAACTATTAAGGCTATATTCATCCAGAATTTTCGAATGAGAGCGGTAATTGACTTGCAACAAACTTTATACATAACTTCAAGTGATTACGAAACCTCTCCTCGCTGCCACTACACACCAAACGAATACAGGAAAATAGAGTGGTCAAAGTAAACGTTGCATAATGGTTTGTAGTCAATATTAAACGTAATAGGAAACGAAACTAATTTTGTTGTGTCAGGTAGAGTCAAAGGAAAACATAAATAAAGAAGAAAAATACATTTCCAGTTGCTACACCCAAACAAAAGAAACTAAAGCAAAACTTTATAAAGGATTCCACTGCCAGCACAGCAGCATCTTCTCCATGCAGTCTTGCTAAACATAATAGTTACGAGCCAATTCCCCCCCCCCCCCTCACCCCACCCTTTATTGGAAACACTCCTGAATGCGATTAGTCATACTTTTTACCAAACTGTCCAGATAAGACTTTGGGATTGTGGGATATAGTCCTCCTCCACAGCCGGCCGCTGTGGAAGAGCGGTTTTAGGCGCTTCAGTCTGGAACAACGCTGCTGCTACGGTCGCAGGATCGAATCCTGCCTCGGGCATGGATGTGTGTGATGTCGTTAGGTTAGTTAGGTTTAAGTAGTTCTAAGTTTAGGGGACTGATGGCCTCAGATGTTAAGTCCCATAGTACTTAGAACCATTTGAACCTCCTCCACAGCTGTCGCTATAATGCCATGTAAGGTCTCTAGTGGGAGGACGGTAGCAAACCGTTCGTTTTAGAGTGGCCCATGCATTGTCAATGCAGTTGAGACCTGGTAAATATGGAGACCATTTCATCCAATTGATTCATTGCTCTACTACACTACTGGCCATTAAAATTGCTACTCCACGAAGATGACGTGCTACAGACGCGAAATTTTACCGACTGGAAGAAGATGCTATGATATGCAAATGATTAGCTTTTCAGAGCATTCATCCAAGGTGTGCTGACATGAGGAAAGGTTCTTACCGATTTCTCATACACAAGCAGCAGTTGACCGGCGTTGCCTGGTGAAACGTTGTTGTGATGGCTCGTATAAGGAGGAGAAGTGCGTAACATCAAGTTTCCGACTTTGATAAAGGTCGGATTGTAACCTATCGCGATTGCGGTTTATCGTATCGCGACATTGCTGCTCGCGTTGGTCGAGATCCAATGATTGTCAGCAGAATATGGAGTCGGTGGGTTCGGGAGGGTAATACGGAAAGCCGTGCTGCATCCCAATGGCCTCGTATCACTAGCAGTTGAGATGACAGGCATCTTATCCGCATGGCTGTAATGGATCGCGCAGCCACGTCTCGATCCCTGAGTCAACAGATGGGGACGTTTGCAAGATAACAACTATCTACACGAACAGTTCGACGACGTTTGCAGCAGCATGGACTATCACCTCGGAGACCATGGCTGTGGTTACCCTTGACGCTGCATCACTGACAGCAGCGCCTGCGATGGTGTACTCAACGACGAACCTGGGTGGACGAATGGCAAAACGTCATTTTTTCGGATGAATCCAGGTTCTGTTTACAGCATCATGATGGTCGCATCCGTGTTTGGCGGCATCGCTGTGAACGCACATTGGTAGCGTGTATTCGTCGTCGCCATACTGGCGTATCACCCAGCGTGATGGTATGGGGTGCCATTGGTTACACGTCCCGGTCACCTCTTGTTCGCATTGGCGGCACTTTGAACAGTGGACGGTACATTTCAGATGAGTTACGACCCACGAGTCTACCCTTCATTCGATCCCTGCGAAACCCTACATTTCAGCAGGATAATGCACGACCGCATGTTGCAGGTCCTGTACTGGCCGTTCTGGATACAGAAAATGTTCGACTGCTGCCCTGGCCAGCACATTCTCCAGATGTCTCAGCAACTGAAAACGTCTGGCCAATGGTGGTCAAACAACTGGCTCGTCACAATACGCCAGTCACTACTGTTGATGAACTGTGGTATCGTGTTGAAGCTGCATGGGCAGCTGTACCTGTACTCAATGCCCATGCATATCAAGGCCGTTATTACGGCCAGAGGTGGCTGTTCTGGGTACTGATTTCTCGGGATCTATGCACCCAAATTGCGTGAAAATGTAATCAGATGTCAGTTCTAGTATAATATATTTGTTCAATGAATACCCGTTTATCATCTGCATTTCTTCTTGGTGTAGCAATTTTAATGGACACTAGTGTAGGATCTTCACAAGATTGTGACGGTGGGGGCGTGCATTGTCGTCCATCAACGCGTTCCACACTCCAGTATATTCACCCAGTGGAGCTATAACACGTGCAAGGATGTCGTCCCGATACTCCACACCAGGCATCCTCTCATTTGTTGACACAATGGGGGTGTCCTGTAGTCAGATCTGGTTCAAACCCCAAAACTTGGCTGAACCACTAAGGGTGACGGTCTACAATACATTTAGGTTGTAAACGTTGTCCTTATTGTATCCACAGACGATTATCAGTATCATCAGTTGGAGACTGACACGGGTCTCATGAGAAAAGAGCATTGTGTCGTACTGTTCCCTAGACCGCCAGGAGTGGTTTTGAGCCAGTTCGACACGAGCCCGTCTCCGAACACATTTAGACGAGAAGTCTGCAGAGGTCTTCCGTCAGGTAATCCCTGCTCTTGGAGTCTGTTCGTGTTGACACCTGCAGTCCTGCAGCTGTTTGGAACTGCTGCCTCTGTGATACGCAGATATCGGTCCTGCACACGTGTAGTTTTTGTTCCCGGTCGCTTCTGTGACGATCCTCAACTGATACTGACGCTATAAAATTGTTCCACATTCTAGAGATATCTGACTCACGGCGACATTCGCTGTTGTGTCCACTTGTCTGTTTACCTACTCCTTTAAAATGACTATAGGGAGCCTCTGGTGATTCGCTATTGTTGTCCGAACCATCCTGGAGTAACACAAATTTCGTAATGACACAAAGCACACGTCGGGGAAGGTTTGCAGATGGCACGGTTGCCACAGTGTGCACATACAGTCCCATCACGGTTGAAACTGGACTGTTTGCGCTAGAATTACACTACAAACAAGCTAATGTACTGATACTGTATTCCCAGATCGAAACTTTCAGTATATGCAACATCTATTTTGATCACTGTAGTTTATAGCACACTGCATTTTCTCTGCTCATGCAGTAAAACGGTCGCATTAGGCATGACGTTTTAATTTATTTCTTATTTAATACTAGCAGTATTAGAAATACATTTTTCAGCCCATCCAGAAACTACCTTCAAAATTATATCATTGTATGACGTATGGTTCATGACACATGAACTCGTAAACGTTGAGGCGCCTCCAAAAATAGGTTTCTCCTTGAACGGAACCGTGATTATCCAGATTATACTCATCCCTTGTTTGACAGCGAAAGCACTTATAATATTTAAACTTAATTTCAAATTCTTTCTACACTTCTTCTCTTTCACACGCTTAACGTCAAATCTTAACACTAAGCATGGATGACTAGAGGACAAATGTAAGGATGTAGAGGCTTATCTCACTACGGGGAAGATAGATACTGCCTACAGGAAAATTAAAGAGACCTTTGGAGAAAAGAGAACCACTTGTATGAATATCAAGAGTTCAGATGGAAACCCAGTTCTAAGCAAAGAAGGGAAAGCATAACGGTGGAAGGAGTATATAGAGGGTCTATACAAGGGCGATGTTCTTGAGGACAATACTATGGAAATGGAAGAGGATTTAGATGAAGATGAAATGGGAGATATGATACTGCGTGAAGAGTTTGACAGAGCACTGAAAGACCTAAGTAGAAACAAGGCCCCGGGAGTAGACAACATTCCATTAGAACTACTGACGGCCTTGGGAGAGCCAGTCCTGACAAAACTCTACCATCTGGTGAGCAAGATGTATGAGACAGGCGAAATACCCTCAGACTTCAATGAGAAAATAATAATTCCAATCCCAAAGAAATCAGGTGTTGACATGTGTGAAAATAACCGAACTAACGGCTGCAAAATACTTACGCCAATTCTTTACAGACGAATGGAAAGACTGGTACACGCCGACCTAGGGGAAGTTCACTTTTGGATTCCGTAGAAATATTGGAACACATGAGGCAATACTGACCCTACTACTTATTTTATAAGATAGATTAAGGAAAGGCAAACCTACGTTTTTAGCATATGTAGACTTAGAGAAAGCATTTGACAATGTTGACTGGAATACTCTCTTTCAAATTCTGAATGTGGTACGGTTAAAATAGAGGGAGCGAAAGGCTATGTACAATTTGTACAGAAACCAAATGGCAGTTATAAGAGTCGAGGCGCATGAAAGGGAAGCAGTGGTTGGCAAGGGAGTGAGACAGGGTTGTAGCCTCTCCCCCATGTTATTCAATCTGAATAGTGAGCAAGCAGTAAAGGAAACAAAAGAAAAATTCGGAGTAGGTATTAAAATAATCCATGGAGAAGAAATAAAAACTTTGAGGTTCGCCGATGACTTTATAATTCTGTCAGAGACAGCAAAGGACTTGGAAGAGCAGTTGAACGGAATGGACAGAGCCCTGAAAGGAGGATATAAGATGAACATCAACAAAAGCAAAACGAGGTTAATGGAATGTAGTCGAATTAAGTCGGGTGATGCTGAGGGAATTCAATTAAGAAATGAGACACTTAAAGTAGTAAAGGAGTTTTGCGATTTGGGGATCAAAATAACTTATGATGGTCGAAGTAGAGAGGATATAAAATGTAGACTGGCAATGGCAAGGAAAGCGTTTCTGAAGAAGAGAAATTTGTTAACATTGAGTATAGATTTAAGTGTCAGGAAGTCGTTTCTGAAAGTATTTGTATGGAGTGTAGCCATGTATGGAAGTGAAACATGGACGATAAATAGTTTCGACAAGAAGAGAATAGAAGCTTTCGAAATGTGGTGCTGCAGAAGAATGCTGAAGAGTGGATGGGTAGATCACATAATTAATGAGGAGGTATTGAGTAGAATTGAGGAGGAGTTTGTGGCACAACTTGACTAGAAGAAGGGATCAGCTGATAGGACATGTTCTGAGGCATCAAGGGATCACCAATTTAGTATTGGAGAGCAGCGTGGAGGGTAAAAATCGTAGAGGGGCGACCAAGAGATGAATACACTAAGCAGATTCAGAAGGATGTAGGTTGCAGTAAGTACCTGGAGATGAAGAAGCTTGCACTGGATAGAGTAGCATGGAGAGCTGCATCAAAACAGTCTCAGGACTGAAGACCACACAGCTCGTTCATTATCAGAAGTCTGAAGCCGTTTCCTTAAAGGACCGGGATTTCGAGATCGGCAGGGTCTGCGCCGACCGCACAAACACTGAAATTACGCTGCTTTGAAGTCAGCCGATTATCGTTAACTTCAGGCCGGCCGCCAGAGGACGCTTCGCTCGCTCCGGATTCTCACTCACTCGCCGCAGAAGTGATGGGCGGCGCTACATGTGCAGATAGAGGTCGCTGGTAACGGCCATGTCGTCAACAAAGCTAATTGTTTCCTTTTGCTCTTCTCTGTGAGTCTGGGCACGCAGAGATCCGGCAGAAGACAAGGCGAACCTTGGAAAACTGCCATCGACGCCTGCGCCGCCACCATCAGTTATTAGATGCGGCTAGTCAGTGAACCAAGGACTGTATCAGTTACGCGAACAATTGTAGATGCAACAGAGGAAGTTGAGTATTTACCTTGGCTACGGGTAAATACTGTAAATAAAAGTGGGCAATTTTACACATCCAGCTGTACATCTTTGTACACTACTGGCCATTAAAATTGCTACTCCAAGAAGAAATGCAGATGATAAACGGGTATTCATTGGACAAATATATCATACTAGAACTTACAACTTTAAACATAGCTGTGTGTAGCAACCGTGAAAATATTTTTTATGGTAAAGAGTTCCCACTGGTTGCAATGGATTGCAACCAGTGGGCTGTCTATACTATAAAAAATATACTACAACTGACATTTTCACGCAGTTTGGGTGCACAGATCCTGAGAAATCAGTACCCAGAACAACCACCTCTGGCCGTAATAACGGCCTTGATATGTCTGAGTGTTGAGTCAAACAGCTTGGATCCCGTGTACTGCTGCCCATGCAGCTTCGACACGATACCACAGTTCATCAAGAGTAGTGACTGGCGTATTGTGACTAGCCAGTTCCTCGGCCACCATTGACCAGACGTTTTCGATTGGTGAGATGCCTGAACGTGCTGGCCAGGGCAGCAGTCGAACATTTCTGTATACAGAAAGGCCAGTACAGGACCTGCAACATGTGGTCGTGTATGCGTAGGCTTCCGCGGCCGTTGTCTTCTTCAATAAAATTCTTCAGGGTATCAGACCGCATCGTCATAATTTTAAATTGCGCCAACGTTTCGGCCAGCGTTGCAGCTAGCCTTCATCAGGGCCTTACGTGGTCGTGCATTATCCTGCTGAAATGTAGGGTTTCGCAGGGATCGAATGAAGGGTAGAGCCACGTGTCGTAACACATCTGAAATGTAACGTCCACTGTTCAAAGTGCCGTCTATGCGAACAAGAGGTGACCGAGACGTGTAACCA